>NW_028296913.1:0-186579 GCF_055471065.1 Atractosteus spatula | reverse complement strand
AGCACAGTTTTCAAAACGTGTTTTTCAGCCCGAAATAAACGCGTTTTCTCAGCCCTTGGAATCGCAGTGTAACTGCCTGGCTCAGAAGAGCCCACAGAGTCAGCCCTTAACCCCAGTGATCAGAAATTGTCAAAACGTGTTTTTCAGCAGAAATAAACACGTTTTGGCAACTTTGGTCACCACCATGTAACTTATAGGGCAGGAACAGCACAGTTTTCAAAACGTGTTTTTCAGCCCGAAATAAACGCGTTTTCTCAGCCCTTGGAATCGCAGTGTAACTGCCTGGCTCAGAAGAGCCCACAGAGTCAGCCCTTAACCCCAGTGATCAGAAATTGTCAAAACGTGTTTTTCAGCAGAAATAAACACGTTTTGGCAACTTTGGTCACCACCATGTAACTTATAGGGCAGGAACAGCACAGTTTTCAAAACGTGTTTTTCAGCCCGAAATAAACGCGTTTTCTCAGCCCTTGGAATCGCAGTGTAACTGCCTGGCTCAGAAGAGCCCACAGAGTCAGCCCTTAACCCCAGTGATCAGAAATTGTCAAAACATGTTTTTCAGCAGAAATAAACACGTTTTGGCAACTTTGGTCACCACCATGTAACTTATAGGGCAAGAACAGCACAGTTTTCAAAATGTGTTTTTCAGCCCGAAATAAACGCGTTTTCTCAGCCCTTGGAATCGCAGTGTAACTGCCTGGCTCAGAAGAGCCCACAGAGTCAGCCCTTAACCCCAGTGATCAGAAATTGTCAAAACGTGTTTTTCAGCAGAAATAAACACGTTTTGGCAACGTTGGTCAAACCCATGTAACTTATAGGGCAGGAACAGCACAGTTTTCAAAACGTGTTTTTCAGCCCGAAATAAACGCGTTTTCTCAGCCCTTGGAATCGCAGTGTAACTGCCTGCCTCAGAAGAGCCCACAGAGTCAGCCCTTAACCCCAGTGATCAGAAATTGTCAAAACGTGTTTTTCAGCAGAAATAAACACGTTTTGGCAACTTTGGTCACCACCATGTAACTTATAGGGCAGGAACAGCACAGTTTTCAAAACGTGTTTTTCAGCACGAAATAAACACGTTTTCTCAGCACTTAGAATCGCAGTGTAACTGCCTGGCTCAGAAGAGCCCACAGAGTCAGCCCTTAACCCCAGTGATCAGAAATTGTCAAAACGTGTTTTTCAGCAGAAATAAACACGTTTTGGCAACTTTGGTCAAATCCATGTAACTTATAGGGCAGGAACAGCACAGTTTTCAAAACGTGTTTTTCAGCCCGAAATAAACGCGTTTTCTCAGCCCTTGGAATCGCAGTGTAACTGCCTGGCTCAGAAGAGCCCACAGAGTCAGCCCTTAACCCCAGTGATCAGAAATTGTCTAAACGTGTTTTTCAGCAGAAATATACACGTTTTGGCAACTTTGGTCACCACCATGTAACTTATAGGGCAGGAACAGCACAGTTTTCAAAACGTGTTTTTCAGCCCGAAATAAACGCGTTTTCTCAGCCCTTGGAATCGCAGTGTAACTGCCTGGCTCAGAAGAGCACACTGAGTCACCCCTTAACCCCAGTGATCAGAAATTGTCAAAACGTGTTTTTCAGCAGAAATAAACACGTTTTGGCAACTTTGGTCACCACCATGTAACTTATAGGGCAGGAACAGCACAGTTTTCAAAACGTGTTTTTCAGCCCGAATTAAACGCGTTTTCTCAGCCCTTGGAATCGCAGTGTAACTGCCTGGCTCAGAAGAGCCCACAGAGTCAGCCCTTAACCCCAGTGATCAGAAATTGTCAAAACGTGTTTTTCAGCAGAAATAAACACGTTTTGGCAACTTTGGTCACCACCATGTAACTTATAGGGCAGGAACAGCACAGTTTTCAAAACGTGTTTTTCAGCCCGAAATAAACGCGTTTTCTCAGCCCTTGGAATCGCAGTGTAACTGCCTGGCTCAGAAGAGCCCACAGAGTCAGCCCTTAACCCCAGTGATCAGAAATTGTCAAAACGTGTTTTTCAGCAGAAATAAACACGTTTTGGCAACTTTGGTCACCACCATGTAACTTATAGGGCAAGAACAGCACAGTTTTCAAAACGTGTTTTTCAGCCCGAAATAAACGCGTTTTCTCAGCCCTTAGAATCGCAGTGTAACTGCCTGGCTCAGAAGAGCCCACAGAGTCAGCCCTTAACCCCAGTGATCAGAAATTGTCTAAACGTGTTTTTCAGCAGAAATAAACACGTTTTGGCAACTTTGGTCACCACCATGTAACTTATAGGGCAGGAACAGCACAGTTTTCAAAACGTGTTTTTCAGCCCGAAATAAACGCGTTTTCTCAGCCCTTGGAATCGCAGTGTAACTGCCTGGCTCAGAAGAGCCCACAGAGTCAGCCCTTAACCCCAGTGATCAGAAATTGTCAAAACGTGTTTTTCAGCAGAAATAAACACGTTTTGGCAACTTTGGTCACCACCATGTAACTTATAGGGCAGGAACAGCACAGTTTTCAAAACGTGTTTTTCAGCCCGAAATAAACACGTTTTCTCAGCCCTTAGAATCGCAGTGTAACTGCCTGGCTCAGAAGAGCCCACAGAGTCAGCCCTTAACCCCAGTGATCAGAAATTGTCAAAACGTGTTTTTCAGCAGAAATAAACACGTTTTGGCAACTTTGGTCAAACCCATGTAACTTATAGGGCAGGAACAGCACAGTTTTCAAAACGTGTTTTTCAGCCCGAAATAAACGCGTTTTCTCAGCCCTTGGAATCGCAGTGTAACTGCCTGGCTCAGAAGAGCCCACAGAGTCAGCCCTTAACCCCAGTGATCAGAAATTGTCAAAACGTGTTTTTCAGCAGAAATAAACACGTTTTGGCAACTTTGGTCACCACCATGTAACTTATAGGGCAGGAACAGCACAGTTTTCAAAACGTGTTTTTCAGCACGAAATAAACACGTTTTCTCAGCACTTAGAATCGCAGTGTAACTGCCTGGCTCAGAAGAGCCCACAGAGTCAGCCCTTAACCCCAGTGATCAGAAATTGTCAAAACGTGTTTTTCAGCAGAAATAAACACGTTTTGGCAACTTTGGTCAAATCCATGTAACTTATAGGGCAGGAACAGCACAGTTTTCAAAACGTGTTTTTCAGCCCGAAATAAACGCGTTTTCTCAGCCCTTGGAATCGCAGTGTAACTGCCTGGCTCAGAAGAGCCCACAGAGTCAGCCCTTAACCCCAGTGATCAGAAATTGTCTAAACGTGTTTTTCAGCAGAAATAAACACGTTTTGGCAACTTTGGTCACCACCATGTAACTTATAGGGCAGGAACAGCACAGTTTTCAAAACGTGTTTTTCAGCCCGAAATAAACGCGTTTTCTCAGCCCTTGGAATCGCAGTGTAACTGCCTGGCTCAGAAGAGCACACTGAGTCACCCCTTAACCCCAGTGATCAGAAATTGTCAAAACGTGTTTTTCAGCAGAAATAAACACGTTTTGGCAACTTTGGTCACCACCATGTAACTTATAGGGCAGGAACAGCACAGTTTTCAAAACGTGTTTTTCAGCCCGAAATAAACGCGTTTTCTCAGCCCTTGGAATCGCAGTGTAACTGCCTGGCTCAGAAGAGCCCACAGAGTCAGCCCTTAACCCCAGTGATCAGAAATTGTCAAAACGTGTTTTTCAGCAGAAATAAACACGTTTTGGCAACTTTGGTCACCACCATGTAACTTATAGGGCAGGAACAGCACAGTTTTCAAAACGTGTTTTTCAGCCCGAAATAAACGCGTTTTCTCAGCCCTTGGAATCGCAGTGTAACTGCCTGGCTCAGAAGAGCCCACAGAGTCAGCCCTTAACCCCAGTGATCAGAAATTGTCAAAACGTGTTTTTCAGCAGAAATAAACACGTTTTGGCAACTTTGGTCACCACCATGTAACTTATAGGGCAAGAACAGCACAGTTTTCAAAATGTGTTTTTCAGCCCGAAATAAACGCGTTTTCTCAGCCCTTGGAATCGCAGTGTAACTGCCTGGCTCAGAAGAGCCCACAGAGTCTGCCCTTAACCCCAGTGATCAGAAATTGTCAAAACGTGTTTTTCAGCAGAAATAAACACGTTTTGGCAACTTTGGTCAAATCCATGTAACTTATAGGGCAGGAACAGCACAGTTTTCAAAACGTGTTTTTCAGACCGAAATAAACACGTTTTCTCAGCCCTTAGAATCGCAATGTAACTGCCTGGCTCAGAAAGCCCACAGAGTCAGCCCTTAACCCCAGTGATCAGAAATTGTCAAAACGTGTTTTTCAGCAGAAATAAACACGTTTTGGCAACTTTGGTCAAACCCATGTAACTTATAGGGCAGGAACAGCACAGTTTTCAAAACGTGTTTTTCAGCCCGAAATAAACGCGTTTTCTCAGCCCTTGGAATCGCAGTGTAACTGCCTGGCTCAGAAGAGCACACTGAGTCACCCCTTAACCCCAGTGATCAGAAATTGTCAAAACGTGTTTTTCAGCAGAAATAAACACGTTTTGGCAACTTTGGTCACCACCATGTAACTTATAGGGCAGGAACAGCACAGTTTTCAAAACGTGTTTTTCAGCCCGAAATAAACGCGTTTTCTCAGCCCTTGGAATCGCAGTGTAACTGCCTGGCTCAGAAGAGCACACTGAGTCACCCCTTAACCCCAGTGATCAGAAATTGTCAAAACGTGTTTTTCAGCAGAAATAAACACGTTTTGGCAACTTTGGTCACCACCATGTAACTTATAGGGCAGGAACAGCACAGTATTCAAAACGTGTTTTTCAGCCCGAAATAAACGCGTTTTCTCAACCCTTGGAATCGCAGTGTAACTGCCTGGCTCAGAAGAGCCCACAGAGTCAGCCCTTAACCCCAGTGATCAGAAATTGTCAAAACGTGTTTTTCAGCAGAAATAAACACGTTTTGGCAACTTTGGTCACCACCATGTAACTTATAGGGCAGGAACAGCACAGTTTTCAAAACGTGTTTTTCAGCCCGAAATAAACGCGTTTTCTCAGCCCTTGGAATCGCAGTGTAACTGCCTGGCTCAGAAGAGCCCACAGAGTCAGCCCTTAACCCCAGTGATCAGAAATTGTCAAAACGTGTTTTTCAGCAGAAATAAACACGTTTTGGCAACTTTGGTCACCACCATGTAACTTATAGGGCAGGAACAGCACAGTTTTCAAAACGTGTTTTTCAGCCCGAAATAAACGCGTTTTCTCAGCCCTTGGAATCGCAGTGTAACTGCCTGGCTCAGAAGAGCCCACAGAGTCAGCCCTTAACCCCAGTGATCAGAAATTGTCAAAACGTGTTTTTCAGCAGAAATAAACACGTTTTGGCAACTTTGGTCAAACCCATGTAACTTATAGGGCAGGAACAGCACAGTTTTCAAAACGTGTTTTTCAGCACGAAATAAACACGTTTTCTCAGCACTTAGAATCGCAGTGTAACTGCCTGGCTCAGAAGAGCCCACAGAGTCAGCCCTTAACCCCAGTGATCAGAAATTGTCAAAACGTGTTTTTCAGCAGAAATAAACACGTTTTGGCAACTTTGGTCAAATCCATGTAACTTATAGGGCAGGAACAGCACAGTTTTCAAAACGTGTTTTTCAGCCCGAAATAAACACGTTTTCTCAGCCCTTGGAATCGCAGTGTAACTGCCTGGCTCAGAAGAGCCCACAGAGTCAGCCCTTAACCCCAGTGATCAGAAATTGTCTAAACGTGTTTTTCAGCAGAAATAAACACGTTTTGGCAACTTTGGTCACCACCATGTAACTTATAGGGCAGGAACAGCACAGTTTTCAAAACGTGTTTTTCAGCCCGAAATAAACGCGTTTTCTCAGCCCTTGGAATCGCAGTGTAACTGCCTGGCTCAGAAGAGCCCACAGAGTCAGCCCTTAACCCCAGTGATCAGAAATTGTCAAAACGTGTTTTTCAGCAGAAATAAACACGTTTTGGCAACTTTGGTCACCACCATGTAACTTATAGGGCAAGAACAGCACAGTTTTCAAAACGTGTTTTTCAGCCCGAAATAAACGCGTTTTCTCAGCCCTTAGAATCGCAGTGTAACTGCCTGGCTCAGAAGAGCCCACAGAGTCAGCCCTTAACCCCAGTGATCAGAAATTGTCTAAACGTGTTTTTCAGCAGAAATAAACACGTTTTGGCAACTTTGGTCACCACCATGTAACTTATAGGGCAGGAACAGCACAGTTTTCAAAACGTGTTTTTCAGCCCGAAATAAACACGTTTTCTCAGCCCTTAGAATCGCAGTGTAACTGCCTGGCTCAGAAGAGCCCACAGAGTCAGCCCTTAACCCCAGTGATCAGAAATTGTCAAAACGTGTTTTTCAGCAGAAATAAACACGTTTTGGCAACTTTGGTCAAACCCATGTAACTTATAGGGCAGGAACAGCACAGTTTTCAAAACGTGTTTTTCAGCCCGAAATAAACGCGTTTTCTCAGCCCTTGGAATCGCAGTGTAACTGCCTGCCTCAGAAGAGCCCACAGAGTCAGCCCTTAACCCCAGTGATCAGAAATTGTCAAAACGTGTTTTTCAGCAGAAATAAACACGTTTTGGCAACTTTGGTCACCACCATGTAACTTATAGGGCAGGAACAGCACAGTTTTCAAAACGTGTTTTTCAGCACGAAATAAACACGTTTTCTCAGCACTTAGAATCGCAGTGTAACTGCCTGGCTCAGAAGAGCCCACAGAGTCAGCCCTTAACCCCAGTGATCAGAAATTGTCAAAACGTGTTTTTCAGCAGAAATAAACACGTTTTGGCAACTTTGGTCAAATCCATGTAACTTATAGGGCAGGAACAGCACAGTTTTCAAAACGTGTTTTTCAGCCCGAAATAAACGCGTTTTCTCAGCCCTTGGAATCGCAGTGTAACTGCCTGGCTCAGAAGAGCCCACAGAGTCAGCCCTTAACCCCAGTGATCAGAAATTGTCAAAACGTGTTTTTCAGCAGAAATAAACACGTTTTGGCAACTTTGGTCACCACCATGTAACTTATAGGGCAGGAACAGCACAGTTTTCAAAACGTGTTTTTCAGCCCGAAATAAACGCGTTTTCTCAGCCCTTGGAATCGCAGTGTAACTGCCTGGCTCAGAAGAGCCCACAGAGTCAGCCCTTAACCCCAGTGATCAGAAATTGTCAAAACGTGTTTTTCAGCAGAAATAAACACGTTTTGGCAACTTTGGTCACCACCATGTAACTTATAGGGCAGGAACAGCACAGTTTTCAAAACGTGTTTTTCAGCCCGAAATAAACGCGTTTTCTCAGCCCTTGGAATCGCAGTGTAACTGCCTGGCTCAGAAGAGCCCACAGAGTCAGCCCTTAACCCCAGTGATCAGAAATTGTCAAAACGTGTTTTTCAGCAGAAATAAACACGTTTTGGCAACTTTGGTCACCACCATGTAACTTATAGGGCAAGAACAGCACAGTTTTCAAAATGTGTTTTTCAGCCCGAAATAAACGCGTTTTCTCAGCCCTTGGAATCGCAGTGTAACTGCCTGGCTCAGAAGAGCCCACAGAGTCAGCCCTTAACCCCAGTGATCAGAAATTGTCAAAACGTGTTTTTCAGCAGAAATAAACACGTTTTGGCAACTTTGGTCAAACCCATGTAACTTATAGGGCAGGAACAGCACAGTTTTCAAAACGTGTTTTTCAGCCCGAAATAAACGCGTTTTCTCAGCCCTTGGAATCGCAGTGTAACTGCCTGCCTCAGAAGAGCCCACAGAGTCAGCCCTTAACCCCAGTGATCAGAAATTGTCAAAACGTGTTTTTCAGCAGAAATAAACACGTTTTGGCAACTTTGGTCACCACCATGTAACTTATAGGGCAGGAACAGCACAGTTTTCAAAACGTGTTTTTCAGCACGAAATAAACACGTTTTCTCAGCACTTAGAATCGCAGTGTAACTGCCTGGCTCAGAAGAGCCCACAGAGTCAGCCCTTAACCCCAGTGATCAGAAATTGTCAAAACGTGTTTTTCAGCAGAAATAAACACGTTTTGGCAACTTTGGTCAAATCCATGTAACTTATAGGGCAGGAACAGCACAGTTTTCAAAACGTGTTTTTCAGCCCGAAATAAACGCGTTTTCTCAGCCCTTGGAATCGCAGTGTAACTGCCTGGCTCAGAAGAGCCCACAGAGTCAGCCCTTAACCCCAGTGATCAGAAATTGTCTAAACGTGTTTTTCAGCAGAAATATACACGTTTTGGCAACTTTGGTCACCACCATGTAACTTATAGGGCAGGAACAGCACAGTTTTCAAAACGTGTTTTTCAGCCCGAAATAAACGCGTTTTCTCAGCCCTTGGAATCGCAGTGTAACTGCCTGGCTCAGAAGAGCACACTGAGTCACCCCTTAACCCCAGTGATCAGAAATTGTCAAAACGTGTTTTTCAGCAGAAATAAACACGTTTTGGCAACTTTGGTCACCACCATGTAACTTATAGGGCAGGAACAGCACAGTTTTCAAAACGTGTTTTTCAGCCCGAATTAAACGCGTTTTCTCAGCCCTTGGAATCGCAGTGTAACTGCCTGGCTCAGAAGAGCCCACAGAGTCAGCCCTTAACCCCAGTGATCAGAAATTGTCAAAACGTGTTTTTCAGCAGAAATAAACACGTTTTGGCAACTTTGGTCACCACCATGTAACTTATAGGGCAGGAACAGCACAGTTTTCAAAACGTGTTTTTCAGCCCGAAATAAACGCGTTTTCTCAGCCCTTGGAATCGCAGTGTAACTGCCTGGCTCAGAAGAGCCCACAGAGTCAGCCCTTAACCCCAGTGATCAGAAATTGTCAAAACGTGTTTTTCAGCAGAAATAAACACGTTTTGGCAACTTTGGTCACCACCATGTAACTTATAGGGCAGGAACAGCACAGTTTTCAAAACGTGTTTTTCAGCCCGAAATAAACGCGTTTTCTCAGCCCTTGGAATCGCAGTGTAACTGCCTGGCTCAGAAGAGCCCACAGAGTCAGCCCTTAACCCCAGTGATCAGAAATTGTCAAAACGTGTTTTTCAGCAGAAATAAACACGTTTTGGCAACTTTGGTCACCACCATGTAACTTATAGGGCAAGAACAGCACAGTTTTCAAAATGTGTTTTTCAGCCCGAAATAAACGCGTTTTCTCAGCCCTTGGAATCGCAGTGTAACTGCCTGGCTCAGAAGAGCCCACAGAGTCAGCCCTTAACCCCAGTGATCAGAAATTGTCAAAACGTGTTTTTCAGCAGAAATAAACACGTTTTGGCAACTTTGGTCAAACCCATGTAACTTATAGGGCAGGAACAGCACAGTTTTCAAAACGTGTTTTTCAGCCCGAAATAAACGCGTTTTCTCAGCCCTTGGAATCGCAGTGTAACTGCCTGCCTCAGAAGAGCCCACAGAGTCAGCCCTTAACCCCAGTGATCAGAAATTGTCAAAACGTGTTTTTCAGCAGAAATAAACACGTTTTGGCAACTTTGGTCACCACCATGTAACTTATAGGGCAGGAACAGCACAGTTTTCAAAACGTGTTTTTCAGCACGAAATAAACACGTTTTCTCAGCACTTAGAATCGCAGTGTAACTGCCTGGCTCAGAAGAGCCCACAGAGTCAGCCCTTAACCCCAGTGATCAGAAATTGTCAAAACGTGTTTTTCAGCAGAAATAAACACGTTTTGGCAACTTTGGTCAAATCCATGTAACTTATAGGGCAGGAACAGCACAGTTTTCAAAACGTGTTTTTCAGCCCGAAATAAACGCGTTTTCTCAGCCCTTGGAATCGCAGTGTAACTGCCTGGCTCAGAAGAGCCCACAGAGTCAGCCCTTAACCCCAGTGATCAGAAATTGTCTAAACGTGTTTTTCAGCAGAAATATACACGTTTTGGCAACTTTGGTCACCACCATGTAACTTATAGGGCAGGAACAGCACAGTTTTCAAAACGTGTTTTTCAGCCCGAAATAAACGCGTTTTCTCAGCCCTTGGAATCGCAGTGTAACTGCCTGGCTCAGAAGAGCACACTGAGTCACCCCTTAACCCCAGTGATCAGAAATTGTCAAAACGTGTTTTTCAGCAGAAATAAACACGTTTTGGCAACTTTGGTCACCACCATGTAACTTATAGGGCAGGAACAGCACAGTTTTCAAAACGTGTTTTTCAGCCCGAATTAAACGCGTTTTCTCAGCCCTTGGAATCGCAGTGTAACTGCCTGGCTCAGAAGAGCCCACAGAGTCAGCCCTTAACCCCAGTGATCAGAAATTGTCAAAACGTGTTTTTCAGCAGAAATAAACACGTTTTGGCAACTTTGGTCACCACCATGTAACTTATAGGGCAGGAACAGCACAGTTTTCAAACGTGTTTTTCAGCCCGAAATAAACGCGTTTTCTCAGCCCTTAGAATCGCAGTGTAACTGCCTGGCTCAGAAGAGCCCACAGAGTCAGCCCTTAACCCCAGTGATCAGAAATTGTCTAAACGTGTTTTTCAGCAGAAATAAACACGTTTTGGCAACTTTGGTCACCACCATGTAACTTATAGGGCAGGAACAGCACAGTTTTCAAAACGTGTTTTTCAGCCCGAAATAAACGCGTTTTCTCAGCCCTTGGAATCGCAGTGTAACTGCCTGCCTCAGAAGAGCCCACAGAGTCAGCCCTTAACCCCAGTGATCAGAAATTGTCAAAACGTGTTTTTCAGCAGAAATAAACACGTTTTGGCAACTTTGGTCACCACCATGTAACTTATAGGGCAGGAACAGCACAGTTTTCAAAACGTGTTTTTCAGCACGAAATAAACACGTTTTCTCAGCACTTAGAATCGCAGTGTAACTGCCTGGCTCAGAAGAGCCCACAGAGTCAGCCCTTAACCCCAGTGATCAGAAATTGTCAAAACGTGTTTTTCAGCAGAAATAAACACGTTTTGGCAACTTTGGTCACCACCATGTAACTTATAGGGCAGGAACAGCACAGTTTTCAAAACGTGTTTTTCAGCCCGAAATAAACGCGTTTTCTCAGCCCTTGGAATCGCAGTGTAACTGCCTGGCTCAGAAGAGCCCACAGAGTCAGCCCTTAACCCCAGTGATCAGAAATTGTCAAAACGTGTTTTTCAGCAGAAATAAACACGTTTTGGCAACTTTGGTCACCACCATGTAACTTATAGGGCAGGAACAGCACAGTTTTCAAAACGTGTTTTTCAGCCCGAAATAAACGCGTTTTCTCAGCCCTTGGAATCGCAGTGTAACTGCCTGGCTCAGAAGAGCCCACAGAGTCAGCCCTTAACCCCAGTGATCAGAAATTGTCAAAACGTGTTTTTCAGCAGAAATAAACACGTTTTGGCAACTTTGGTCACCACCATGTAACTTATAGGGCAGGAACAGCACAGTTTTCAAAACGTGTTTTTCAGCCCGAAATAAACGCGTTTTCTCAGCCCTTGGAATCGCAGTGTAACTGCCTGGCTCAGAAGAGCCCACAGAGTCAGCCCTTAACCCCAGTGATCAGAAATTGTCAAAACGTGTTTTTCAGCAGAAATAAACACGTTTTGGCAACTTTGGTCACCACCATGTAACTTATAGGGCAAGAACAGCACAGTTTTCAAAATGTGTTTTTCAGCCCGAAATAAACGCGTTTTCTCAGCCCTTGGAATCGCAGTGTAACTGCCTGGCTCAGAAGAGCCCACAGAGTCAGCCCTTAACCCCAGTGATCAGAAATTGTCAAAACGTGTTTTTCAGCAGAAATAAACACGTTTTGGCAACGTTGGTCAAACCCATGTAACTTATAGGGCAGGAACAGCACAGTTTTCAAAACGTGTTTTTCAGCCCGAAATAAACGCGTTTTCTCAGCCCTTGGAATCGCAGTGTAACTGCCTGCCTCAGAAGAGCCCACAGAGTCAGCCCTTAACCCCAGTGATCAGAAATTGTCAAAACGTGTTTTTCAGCAGAAATAAACACGTTTTGGCAACTTTGGTCACCACCATGTAACTTATAGGGCAGGAACAGCACAGTTTTCAAAACGTGTTTTTCAGCACGAAATAAACACGTTTTCTCAGCACTTAGAATCGCAGTGTAACTGCCTGGCTCAGAAGAGCCCACAGAGTCAGCCCTTAACCCCAGTGATCAGAAATTGTCAAAACGTGTTTTTCAGCAGAAATAAACACGTTTTGGCAACTTTGGTCAAATCCATGTAACTTATAGGGCAGGAACAGCACAGTTTTCAAAACGTGTTTTTCAGCCCGAAATAAACGCGTTTTCTCAGCCCTTGGAATCGCAGTGTAACTGCCTGGCTCAGAAGAGCCCACAGAGTCAGCCCTTAACCCCAGTGATCAGAAATTGTCTAAACGTGTTTTTCAGCAGAAATATACACGTTTTGGCAACTTTGGTCACCACCATGTAACTTATAGGGCAGGAACAGCACAGTTTTCAAAACGTGTTTTTCAGCCCGAAATAAACGCGTTTTCTCAGCCCTTGGAATCGCAGTGTAACTGCCTGGCTCAGAAGAGCACACTGAGTCACCCCTTAACCCCAGTGATCAGAAATTGTCAAAACGTGTTTTTCAGCAGAAATAAACACGTTTTGGCAACTTTGGTCACCACCATGTAACTTATAGGGCAGGAACAGCACAGTTTTCAAAACGTGTTTTTCAGCCCGAATTAAACGCGTTTTCTCAGCCCTTGGAATCGCAGTGTAACTGCCTGGCTCAGAAGAGCCCACAGAGTCAGCCCTTAACCCCAGTGATCAGAAATTGTCAAAACGTGTTTTTCAGCAGAAATAAACACGTTTTGGCAACTTTGGTCACCACCATGTAACTTATAGGGCAGGAACAGCACAGTTTTCAAAACGTGTTTTTCAGCCCGAAATAAACGCGTTTTCTCAGCCCTTGGAATCGCAGTGTAACTGCCTGGCTCAGAAGAGCCCACAGAGTCAGCCCTTAACCCCAGTGATCAGAAATTGTCAAAACGTGTTTTTCAGCAGAAATAAACACGTTTTGGCAACTTTGGTCACCACCATGTAACTTATAGGGCAAGAACAGCACAGTTTTCAAAACGTGTTTTTCAGCCCGAAATAAACGCGTTTTCTCAGCCCTTGGAATCGCAGTGTAACTGCCTGGCTCAGAAGAGCCCACAGAGTCAGCCCTTAACCCCAGTGATCAGAAATTGTCAAAACGTGTTTTTCAGCAGAAATAAACACGTTTTGGCAACTTTGGTCACCACCATGTAACTTATAGGGCAGGAACAGCACAGTTTTCAAAACGTGTTTTTCAGCACGAAATAAACACGTTTTCTCAGCACTTAGAATCGCAGTGTAACTGCCTGGCTCAGAAGAGCCCACAGAGTCAGCCCTTAACCCCAGTGATCAGAAATTGTCAAAACGTGTTTTTCAGCAGAAATAAACACGTTTTGGCAACTTTGGTCAAATCCATGTAACTTATAGGGCAGGAACAGCACAGTTTTCAAAACGTGTTTTTCAGCCCGAAATAAACGCGTTTTCTCAGCCCTTGGAATCGCAGTGTAACTGCCTGGCTCAGAAGAGCCCACAGAGTCAGCCCTTAACCCCAGTGATCAGAAATTGTCTAAACGTGTTTTTCAGCAGAAATAAACACGTTTTGGCAACTTTGGTCACCACCATGTAACTTATAGGGCAGGAACAGCACAGTTTTCAAAACGTGTTTTTCAGCCCGAAATAAACGCGTTTTCTCAGCCCTTGGAATCGCAGTGTAACTGCCTGGCTCAGAAGAGCACACTGAGTCACCCCTTAACCCCAGTGATCAGAAATTGTCAAAACGTGTTTTTCAGCAGAAATAAACACGTTTTGGCAACTTTGGTCACCACCATGTAACTTATAGGGCAGGAACAGCACAGTTTTCAAAACGTGTTTTTCAGCCCGAAATAAACGCGTTTTCTCAGCCCTTGGAATCGCAGTGTAACTGCCTGGCTCAGAAGAGCCCACAGAGTCAGCCCTTAACCCCAGTGATCAGAAATTGTCAAAACGTGTTTTTCAGCAGAAATAAACACGTTTTGGCAACTTTGGTCACCACCATGTAACTTATAGGGCAGGAACAGCACAGTTTTCAAAACGTGTTTTTCAGCCCGAAATAAACGCGTTTTCTCAGCCCTTGGAATCGCAGTGTAACTGCCTGGCTCAGAAGAGCCCACAGAGTCAGCCCTTAACCCCAGTGATCAGAAATTGTCAAAACGTGTTTTTCAGCAGAAATAAACACGTTTTGGCAACTTTGGTCACCACCATGTAACTTATAGGGCAAGAACAGCACAGTTTTCAAAATGTGTTTTTCAGCCCGAAATAAACGCGTTTTCTCAGCCCTTGGAATCGCAGTGTAACTGCCTGGCTCAGAAGAGCCCACAGAGTCTGCCCTTAACCCCAGTGATCAGAAATTGTCAAAACGTGTTTTTCAGCAGAAATAAACACGTTTTGGCAACTTTGGTCAAATCCATGTAACTTATAGGGCAGGAACAGCACAGTTTTCAAAACGTGTTTTTCAGACCGAAATAAACACGTTTTCTCAGCCCTTAGAATCGCAATGTAACTGCCTGGCTCAGAAAGCCCACAGAGTCAGCCCTTAACCCCAGTGATCAGAAATTGTCAAAACGTGTTTTTCAGCAGAAATAAACACGTTTTGGCAACTTTGGTCAAACCCATGTAACTTATAGGGCAGGAACAGCACAGTTTTCAAAACGTGTTTTTCAGCCCGAAATAAACGCGTTTTCTCAGCCCTTGGAATCGCAGTGTAACTGCCTGGCTCAGAAGAGCACACTGAGTCACCCCTTAACCCCAGTGATCAGAAATTGTCAAAACGTGTTTTTCAGCAGAAATAAACACGTTTTGGCAACTTTGGTCACCACCATGTAACTTATAGGGCAGGAACAGCACAGTTTTCAAAACGTGTTTTTCAGCCCGAAATAAACGCGTTTTCTCAGCCCTTGGAATCGCAGTGTAACTGCCTGGCTCAGAAGAGCACACTGAGTCACCCCTTAACCCCAGTGATCAGAAATTGTCAAAACGTGTTTTTCAGCAGAAATAAACACGTTTTGGCAACTTTGGTCACCACCATGTAACTTATAGGGCAGGAACAGCACAGTTTTCAAAACGTGTTTTTCAGCCCGAAATAAACGCGTTTTCTCAACCCTTGGAATCGCAGTGTAACTGCCTGGCTCAGAAGAGCCCACAGAGTCAGCCCTTAACCCCAGTGATCAGAAATTGTCAAAACGTGTTTTTCAGCAGAAATAAACACGTTTTGGCAACTTTGGTCACCACCATGTAACTTATAGGGCAGGAACAGCACAGTTTTCAAAACGTGTTTTTCAGCCCGAAATAAACGCGTTTTCTCAGCCCTTGGAATCGCAGTGTAACTGCCTGGCTCAGAAGAGCCCACAGAGTCAGCCCTTAACCCCAGTGATCAGAAATTGTCAAAACGTGTTTTTCAGCAGAAATAAACACGTTTTGGCAACTTTGGTCACCACCATGTAACTTATAGGGCAGGAACAGCACAGTTTTCAAAACGTGTTTTTCAGCCCGAAATAAACGCGTTTTCTCAGCCCTTGGAATCGCAGTGTAACTGCCTGGCTCAGAAGAGCCCACAGAGTCAGCCCTTAACCCCAGTGATCAGAAATTGTCAAAACGTGTTTTTCAGCAGAAATAAACACGTTTTGGCAACTTTGGTCAAACCCATGTAACTTATAGGGCAGGAACAGCACAGTTTTCAAAACGTGTTTTTCAGCCCGAAATAAACGCGTTTTCTCAGCCCTTGGAATCGCAGTGTAACTGCCTGGCTCAGAAGAGCCCACAGAGTCAGCCCTTAACCCCAGTGATCAGAAATTGTCAAAACGTGTTTTTCAGCAGAAATAAACACGTTTTGGCAACTTTGGTCACCACCATGTAACTTATAGAGCAGGAACAGCACAGTTTTCAAAACGTGTTTTTCAGCCCGAAATAAACGCGTTTTCTCAGCCCTTGGAATCGCAGTGTAACTGCCTGGCTCAGAAGAGCCCACAGAGTCAGCCCTTAACCCCAGTGATCAGAAATTGTCAAAACGTGTTTTTCAGCAGAAATAAACACGTTTTGGCAACTTTGGTCACCACCATGTAACTTATAGGGCAGGAACAGCACAGTTTTCAAAACGTGTTTTTCAGACCGAAATAAACACGTTTTCTCAGCCCTTAGAATCGCAATGTAACTGCCTGGCTCAGAAGAGCCCACAGAGTCAGCCCTTAACCCCAGTGATCATAAATTGTCAAAACGTGTTTTTCAGCAGAAATAAACACGTTTTGGCAACTTTGGTCAAACCCATGTAACTTATAGGACAGGAACAGCACAGTTTTCAAAACGTGTTTTTCAGCCCGAAATAAACGCGTTTTCTCAGCCCTTGGAATCGCAGTGTAACTGCCTGGCTCAGAAGAGCCCACAGAGTCAGCCCTTAACCCCAGTGATCAGAAATTGTCAAAACGTGTTTTTCAGCAGAAATAAACACGTTTTGGCAACTTTGGTCAAACCCATGTAACTTATAGGGCAGGAACAGCACAGTTTTCAAAACGTGTTTTTCAGCCCGAAATAAACGCGTTTTCTCAGCCCTTGGAATCGCAGTGTAACTGCCTGGCTCAGAAGAGCCCACAGAGTCAGCCCTTAACCCCAGTGATCAGAAATTGTCAAAACGTGTTTTTCAGCAGAAATAAACACGTTTTGGCAACTTTGGTCACCACCATGTAACTTATAGGGCAGGAACAGCACAGTTTTCAAAACGTGTTTTTCAGCCCGAAATAAACGCGTTTTCTCAGCCCTTGGAATCGCAGTGTAACTGCCTGGCTCAGAAGAGCCCACAGAGTCAGCCCTTAACCCCAGTGATCAGAAATTGTCAAAACGTGTTTTTCAGCAGAAATAAACACGTTTTGGCAACTTTGGTCACCACCATGTAACTTATAGGGCAGGAACAGCACAGTTTTCAAAACGTGTTTTTCAGCACGAAATAAACACGTTTTCTCAGCACTTAGAATCGCAGTGTAACTGCCTGGCTCAGAAGAGCCCACAGAGTCAGCCCTTAACCCCAGTGATCATAAATTGTCAAAACGTGTTTTTCAGCAGAAATAAACACGTTTTGGCAACTTTGGTCAAACCCATGTAACTTATAGGACAGGAACAGCACAGTTTTCAAAACGTGTTTTTCAGCCCGAAATAAACGCGTTTTCTCAGCCCTTGGAATCGCAGTGTAACTGCCTGGCTCAGAAGAGCCCACAGATTCAGACCTTAACCCCAGTGATCAGAAAATGTCAAAACGTGTTTTTCAGCAGAAATAAACACGTTTTGGCAACTTTGCTCACCACCATGTAACTTATAGGGCAGGAACAGCACAGTTTTCAAAACGTGTTTTTCAGCCCGAAATAAACGCGTTTTCTCAGCCCTTGGAATCGCAGTGTAACTGCCTGGCTCAGAAGAGCCCACAGAGTCAGCCCTTAACCCCAGTGATCAGAAATTGTCAAAACGTGTTTTTCAGCAGAAATAAACACGTTTTGGCAACTTTGGTCACCACCATGTAACTTATAGGGCAGGAACAGCACAGTTTTCAAAACGTGTTTTTCAGCCCGAAATAAACACGTTTTCTCAGCCCTTAGAATCGCAGTGTAACTGCCTGGCTCAGAAGAGCCCACAGAGTCAGCCCTTAACCCCAGTGATCAGAAATTGTCAAAACGTGTTTTTCAGCAGAAATAAACACGTTTTGGCAACTTTGGTCAAACCCATGTAACTTATAGGGCAGGAACAGCACAGTTTTCAAAACGTGTTTTTCAGCCCGAAATAAACGCGTTTTCTCAGCCCTTGGAATCGCAGTGTAACTGCCTGGCTCAGAAGAGCACACTGAGTCACCCCTTAACCCCAGTGATCAGAAATTGTCAAAACGTGTTTTTCAGCAGAAATAAACACGTTTTGGCAACTTTGGTCACCACCATGTAACTTATAGGGCAGGAACAGCACAGTTTTCAAAACGTGTTTTTCAGCCCGAAATAAACACGTTTTCTCAGCCCTTAGAATCGCAGTGTAACTGCCTGGCTCAGAAGAGCCCACAGAGTCAGCCCTTAACCCCAGTGATCAGAAATTGTCAAAACGTGTTTTTCAGCAGAAATAAACACGTTTTGGCAACTTTGGTCAAACCCATGTAACTTATAGGGCAGGAACAGCACAGTTTTCAAAACGTGTTTTTCAGCCCGAAATAAACGCGTTTTCTCAGCCCTTGGAATCGCAGTGTAACTGCCTGCCTCAGAAGAGCCCACAGAGTCAGCCCTTAACCCCAGTGATCAGAAATTGTCAAAACGTGTTTTTCAGCAGAAATAAACATGTTTTGGCAACTTTGGTCAAACCCATGTAACTTATAGGGCAGGAACAGCACAGTTTTCAAAACGTGTTTTTCAGCCCGAAATAAACGCGTTTTCTCAGCCCTTGGAATCGCAGTGTAACTGCCTGCCTCAGAAGAGCCCACAGAGTCAGCCCTTAACCCCAGTGATCAGAAATTGTCAAAACGTGTTTTTCAGCAGAAATAAACACGTTTTGGCAACTTTGGTCACCACCATGTAACTTATAGGGCAGGAACAGCACAGTTTTCAAAAAGTGTTTTTCAGCACGAAATAAACACGTTTTCTCAGCACTTAGAATCGCAGTGTAACTGCCTGGCTCAGAAGAGCCCACAGAGTCAGCCCTTAACCCCAGTGATCAGAAATTGTCAAAACGTGTTTTTCAGCAGAAATAAACACGTTTTGGCAACTTTGGTCAAATCCATGTAACTTATAGGGCAGGAACAGCACAGTTTTCAAAACGTGTTTTTCAGCCCGAAATAAACGCGTTTTCTCAGCCCTTGGAATCGCAGTGTAACTGCCTGGCTCAGAAGAGCCCACAGAGTCAGCCCTTAACCCCAGTGATCAGAAATTGTCTAAACGTGTTTTTCAGCAGAAATAAACACGTTTTGGCAACTTTGGTCACCACCATGTAACTTATAGGGCAGGAACAGCACAGTTTTCAAAACGTGTTTTTCAGCCCGAAATAAACGCGTTTTCTCAGCCCTTGGAATCGCAGTGTAACTGCCTGGCTCAGAAGAGCCCACAGAGTCAGCCCTTAACCCCAGTGATCAGAAATTGTCAAAACGTGTTTTTCAGCAGAAATAAACACGTTTTGGCAACTTTGGTCAAACCCATGTAACTTATAGGGCAGGAACAGCACAGTTTTCAAAACGTGTTTTTCAGCCCGAAATAAACGCGTTTTCTCAGCCCTTGGAATCGCAGTGTAACTGCCTGGCTCAGAAGAGCCCACAGAGTCAGCCCTTAACCCCAGTGATCAGAAATTGTCAAAACGTGTTTTTCAGCAGAAATAAACACGTTTTGGCAACTTTGGTCACCACCATGTAACTTATAGGGCAGGAACAGCACAGTTTTCAAAACGTGTTTTTCAGCCCGAAATAAACGCGTTTTCTCAGCCCTTGGAATCGCAGTGTAACTGCCTGGCTCAGAAGAGCCCACAGAGTCAGCCCTTAACCCCAGTGATCAGAAATTGTCAAAACGTGTTTTTCAGCAGAAATAAACACGTTTTGGCAACTTTGGTCACCACCATGTAACTTATAGGGCAGGAACAGCACAGTTTTCAAAACGTGTTTTTCAGCACGAAATAAACACGTTTTCTCAGCACTTAGAATCGCAGTGTAACTGCCTGGCTCAGAAGAGCCCACAGAGTCAGCCCTTAACCCCAGTGATCAGAAATTGTCAAAACGTGTTTTTCAGCAGAAATAAACACGTTTTGGCAACTTTGGTCACCACCATGTAACTTATAGGGCAGGAACAGCACAGTTTTCAAAACGTGTTTTTCAGACCGAAATAAACACGTTTTCTCAGCCCTTAGAATCGCAATGTAACTGCCTGGCTCAGAAGAGCCCACAGAGTCAGCCCTTAACCCCAGTGATCATAAATTGTCAAAACGTGTTTTTCAGCAGAAATAAACACGTTTTGGCAACTTTGGTCAAACCCATGTAACTTATAGGACAGGAACAGCACAGTTTTCAAAACGTGTTTTTCAGCCCGAAATAAACGCGTTTTCTCAGCCCTTGGAATCGCAGTGTAACTGCCTGGCTCAGAAGAGCCCACAGATTCAGACCTTAACCCCAGTGATCAGAAAATGTCAAAACGTGTTTTTCAGCAGAAATAAACACGTTTTGGCAACTTTGGTCACCACCATGTAACTTATAGGGCAGGAACAGCACAGTTTTCAAAACGTGTTTTTCAGCCCGAAATAAACGCGTTTTCTCAGCCCTTGGAATCGCAGTGTAACTGCCTGGCTCAGAAGAGCCCACAGAGTCAGCCCTTAACCCCAGTGATCAGAAATTGTCAAAACGTGTTTTTCAGCAGAAATAAACACGTTTTGGCAACTTTGGTCACCACCATGTAACTTATAGGGCAGGAACAGCACAGTTTTCAAAACGTGTTTTTCAGCCCGAAATAAACACGTTTTCTCAGCCCTTAGAATCGCAGTGTAACTGCCTGGCTCAGAAGAGCCCACAGAGTCAGCCCTTAACCCCAGTGATCAGAAATTGTCAAAACGTGTTTTTCAGCAGAAATAAACACGTTTTGGCAACTTTGGTCAAACCCATGTAACTTATAGGGCAGGAACAGCACAGTTTTCAAAACGTGTTTTTCAGCCCGAAATAAACGCGTTTTCTCAGCCCTTGGAATCGCAGTGTAACTGCCTGGCTCAGAAGAGCACACTGAGTCACCCCTTAACCCCAGTGATCAGAAATTGTCAAAACGTGTTTTTCAGCAGAAATAAACACGTTTTGGCAACTTTGGTCACCACCATGTAACTTATAGGGCAGGAACAGCACAGTTTTCAAAACGTGTTTTTCAGCCCGAAATAAACACGTTTTCTCAGCCCTTAGAATCGCAGTGTAACTGCCTGGCTCAGAAGAGCCCACAGAGTCAGCCCTTAACCCCAGTGATCAGAAATTGTCAAAACGTGTTTTTCAGCAGAAATAAACACGTTTTGGCAACTTTGGTCAAACCCATGTAACTTATAGGGCAGGAACAGCACAGTTTTCAAAACGTGTTTTTCAGCCCGAAATAAACGCGTTTTCTCAGCCCTTGGAATCGCAGTGTAACTGCCTGCCTCAGAAGAGCCCACAGAGTCAGCCCTTAACCCCAGTGATCAGAAATTGTCAAAACGTGTTTTTCAGCAGAAATAAACATGTTTTGGCAACTTTGGTCAAACCCATGTAACTTATAGGGCAGGAACAGCACAGTTTTCAAAACGTGTTTTTCAGCCCGAAATAAACGCGTTTTCTCAGCCCTTGGAATCGCAGTGTAACTGCCTGCCTCAGAAGAGCCCACAGAGTCAGCCCTTAACCCCAGTGATCAGAAATTGTCAAAACGTGTTTTTCAGCAGAAATAAACACGTTTTGGCAACTTTGGTCACCACCATGTAACTTATAGGGCAGGAACAGCACAGTTTTCAAAAAGTGTTTTTCAGCACGAAATAAACACGTTTTCTCAGCACTTAGAATCGCAGTGTAACTGCCTGGCTCAGAAGAGCCCACAGAGTCAGCCCTTAACCCCAGTGATCAGAAATTGTCAAAACGTGTTTTTCAGCAGAAATAAACACGTTTTGGCAACTTTGGTCAAATCCATGTAACTTATAGGGCAGGAACAGCACAGTTTTCAAAACGTGTTTTTCAGCCCGAAATAAACGCGTTTTCTCAGCCCTTGGAATCGCAGTGTAACTGCCTGGCTCAGAAGAGCCCACAGAGTCAGCCCTTAACCCCAGTGATCAGAAATTGTCTAAACGTGTTTTTCAGCAGAAATAAACACGTTTTGGCAACTTTGGTCACCACCATGTAACTTATAGGGCAGGAACAGCACAGTTTTCAAAACGTGTTTTTCAGCCCGAAATAAACGCGTTTTCTCAGCCCTTGGAATCGCAGTGTAACTGCCTGGCTCAGAAGAGCCCACAGAGTCAGCCCTTAACCCCAGTGATCAGAAATTGTCAAAACGTGTTTTTCAGCAGAAATAAACACGTTTTGGCAACTTTGGTCAAACCCATGTAACTTATAGGGCAGGAACAGCACAGTTTTCAAAACGTGTTTTTCAGCCCGAAATAAACGCGTTTTCTCAGCCCTTGGAATCGCAGTGTAACTGCCTGGCTCAGAAGAGCCCACAGAGTCAGCCCTTAACCCCAGTGATCAGAAATTGTCAAAACGTGTTTTTCAGCAGAAATAAACACGTTTTGGCAACTTTGGTCACCACCATGTAACTTATAGGGCAGGAACAGCACAGTTTTCAAAACGTGTTTTTCAGCCCGAAATAAACGCGTTTTCTCAGCCCTTGGAATCGCAGTGTAACTGCCTGGCTCAGAAGAGCCCACAGAGTCAGCCCTTAACCCCAGTGATCAGAAATTGTCAAAACGTGTTTTTCAGCAGAAATAAACACGTTTTGGCAACTTTGGTCACCACCATGTAACTTATAGGGCAGGAACAGCACAGTTTTCAAAACGTGTTTTTCAGCACGAAATAAACACGTTTTCTCAGCACTTAGAATCGCAGTGTAACTGCCTGGCTCAGAAGAGCCCACAGAGTCAGCCCTTAACCCCAGTGATCAGAAATTGTCAAAACGTGTTTTTCAGCAGAAATAAACACGTTTTGGCAACTTTGGTCACCACCATGTAACTTATAGGGCAGGAACAGCACAGTTTTCAAAACGTGTTTTTCAGACCGAAATAAACACGTTTTCTCAGCCCTTAGAATCGCAATGTAACTGCCTGGCTCAGAAGAGCCCACAGAGTCAGCCCTTAACCCCAGTGATCATAAATTGTCAAAACGTGTTTTTCAGCAGAAATAAACACGTTTTGGCAACTTTGGTCAAACCCATGTAACTTATAGGACAGGAACAGCACAGTTTTCAAAACGTGTTTTTCAGCCCGAAATAAACGCGTTTTCTCAGCCCTTGGAATCGCAGTGTAACTGCCTGGCTCAGAAGAGCCCACAGATTCAGACCTTAACCCCAGTGATCAGAAAATGTCAAAACGTGTTTTTCAGCAGAAATAAACACGTTTTGGCAACTTTGGTCACCACCATGTAACTTATAGGGCAGGAACAGCACAGTTTTCAAAACGTGTTTTTCAGCCCGAAATAAACGCGTTTTCTCAGCCCTTGGAATCGCAGTGTAACTGCCTGGCTCAGAAGAGCCCACAGAGTCAGCCCTTAACCCCAGTGATCAGAAATTGTCAAAACGTGTTTTTCAGCAGAAATAAACACGTTTTGGCAACTTTGGTCACCACCATGTAACTTATAGGGCAGGAACAGCACAGTTTTCAAAACGTGTTTTTCAGCCCGAAATAAACACGTTTTCTCAGCCCTTAGAATCGCAGTGTAACTGCCTGGCTCAGAAGAGCCCACAGAGTCAGCCCTTAACCCCAGTGATCAGAAATTGTCAAAACGTGTTTTTCAGCAGAAATAAACACGTTTTGGCAACTTTGGTCAAACCCATGTAACTTATAGGGCAGGAACAGCACAGTTTTCAAAACGTGTTTTTCAGCCCGAAATAAACGCGTTTTCTCAGCCCTTGGAATCGCAGTGTAACTGCCTGCCTCAGAAGAGCCCACAGAGTCAGCCCTTAACCCCAGTGATCATAAATTGTCAAAACGTGTTTTTCAGCAGAAATAAACACGTTTTGGCAACTTTGGTCACCACCATGTAACTTATAGGGCAGGAACAGCACAGTTTTCAAAACGTGTTTTTCAGCACGAAATAAACACGTTTTCTCAGCACTTAGAATCGCAGTGTAACTGCCTGGCTCAGAAGAGCCCACAGAGTCAGCCCTTAACCCCAGTGATCAGAAATTGTCAAAACGTGTTTTTCAGCAGAAATAAACACGTTTTGGCAACTTTGGTCAAATCCATGTAACTTATAGGGCAGGAACAGCACAGTTTTCAAAACGTGTTTTTCAGACCGAAATAAACACGTTTTCTCAGCCCTTAGAATCGCAATGTAACTGCCTGGCTCAGAAAGCCCACAGAGTCAGCCCTTAACCCCAGTGATCAGAAATTGTCAAAACGTGTTTTTCAGCAGAAATAAACACGTTTTGGCAACTTTGGTCAAACCCATGTAACTTATAGGGCAGGAACAGCACAGTTTTCAAAACGTGTTTTTCAGCCCGAAATAAACGCGTTTTCTCAGCCCTTGGAATCGCAGTGTAACTGCCTGGCTCAGAAGAGCACACTGAGTCACCCCTTAACCCCAGTGATCAGAAATTGTCAAAACGTGTTTTTCAGCAGAAATAAACACGTTTTGGCAACTTTGGTCACCACCATGTAACTTATAGGGCAGGAACAGCACAGTTTTCAAAACGTGTTTTTCAGCCCGAAATAAACACGTTTTCTCAGCCCTTAGAATCGCAGTGTAACTGCCTGGCTCAGAAGAGCCCACAGAGTCAGCCCTTAACCCCAGTGATCAGAAATTGTCAAAACGTGTTTTTCAGCAGAAATAAACACGTTTTGGCAACTTTGGTCAAACCCATGTAACTTATAGGGCAGGAACAGCACAGTTTTCAAAACGTGTTTTTCAGCCCGAAATAAACGCGTTTTCTCAGCCCTTGGAATCGCAGTGTAACTGCCTGCCTCAGAAGAGCCCACAGAGTCAGCCCTTAACCCCAGTGATCAGAAATTGTCAAAACGTGTTTTTCAGCAGAAATAAACACGTTTTGGCAACTTTGGTCACCACCATGTAACTTATAGGGCAGGAACAGCACAGTTTTCAAAAAGTGTTTTTCAGCACGAAATAAACACGTTTTCTCAGCACTTAGAATCGCAGTGTAACTGCCTGGCTCAGAAGAGCCCACAGAGTCAGCCCTTAACCCCAGTGATCAGAAATTGTCAAAACGTGTTTTTCAGCAGAAATAAACACGTTTTGGCAACTTTGGTCAAATCCATGTAACTTATAGGGCAGGAACAGCACAGTTTTCAAAACGTGTTTTTCAGCCCGAAATAAACGCGTTTTCTCAGCCCTTGGAATCGCAGTGTAACTGCCTGGCTCAGAAGAGCCCACAGAGTCAGCCCTTAACCCCAGTGATCAGAAATTGTCTAAACGTGTTTTTCAGCAGAAATAAACACGTTTTGGCAACTTTGGTCACCACCATGTAACTTATAGGGCAGGAACAGCACAGTTTTCAAAACGTGTTTTTCAGCCCGAAATAAACGCGTTTTCTCAGCCCTTGGAATCGCAGTGTAACTGCCTGGCTCAGAAGAGCCCACAGAGTCAGCCCTTAACCCCAGTGATCAGAAATTGTCAAAACGTGTTTTTCAGCAGAAATAAACACGTTTTGGCAACTTTGGTCACCACCATGTAACTTATAGGGCAAGAACAGCACAGTTTTCAAAACGTGTTTTTCAGCCCGAAATAAACGCGTTTTCTCAGCCCTTAGAATCGCAGTGTAACTGCCTGGCTCAGAAGAGCCCACAGAGTCAGCCCTTAACCCCAGTGATCAGAAATTGTCTAAACGTGTTTTTCAGCAGAAATAAACACGTTTTGGCAACTTTGGTCACCACCATGTAACTTATAGGGCAGGAACAGCACAGTTTTCAAAACGTGTTTTTCAGCCCGAAATAAACGCGTTTTCTCAGCCCTTGGAATCGCAGTGTAACTGCCTGGCTCAGAAGAGCCCACAGAGTCAGCCCTTAACCCCAGTGATCAGAAATTGTCAAAACGTGTTTTTCAGCAGAAATAAACACGTTTTGGCAACTTTGGTCACCACCATGTAACTTATAGGGCAGGAACAGCACAGTTTTCAAAACGTGTTTTTCAGCCCGAAATAAACGCGTTTTCTCAGCCCTTGGAATCGCAGTGTAACTGCCTGGCTCAGAAGAGCCCACAGAGTCAGCCCTTAACCCCAGTGATCAGAAATAGTCAAAACGTGTTTTTCAGCAGAAATAAACACGTTTTGGCAACTTTGGTCAAACCCATGTAACTTATAGGGCAGGAACAGCACAGTTTTCAAAACGTGTTTTTCAGCCCGAAATAAACGCGTTTTCTCAGCCCTTGGAATCGCAGTGTAACTGCCTGGCTCAGAAGAGCCCACAGAGTCAGCCCTTAACCCCAGTGATCAGAAAATGTCAAAACGTGTTTTTCAGCAGAAATAAACACGTTTTGGCAACTTTGGTCACCACCATGTAACTTATAGGGCAGGAACAGCACAGTTTTCAAAACGTGTTTTTCAGCCCGAAATAAACGCGTTTTCTCAGCCCTTGGAATCGCAGTGTAACTGCCTGGCTCAGAAGAGCCCACAGAGTCAGCCCTTAACCCCAGTGATCAGAAATTGTCAAAACGTGTTTTTCAGCAGAAATAAACACGTTTTGGCAACTTTGGTCACCACCATGTAACTTATAGGGCAGGAACAGCACAGTTTTCAAAACGTGTTTTTCAGCCCGAAATAAACACGTTTTCTCAGCCCTTAGAATCGCAGTGTAACTGCCTGGCTCAGAAGAGCCCACAGAGTCAGCCCTTAACCCCAGTGATCAGAAATTGTCAAAACGTGTTTTTCAGCAGAAATAAACATGTTTTGGCAACTTTGGTCAAACCCATGTAACTTATAGGGCAGGAACAGCACAGTTTTCAAAACGTGTTTTTCAGCCCGAAATAAACGCGTTTTCTCAGCCCTTGGAATCGCAGTGTAACTGCCTGCCTCAGAAGAGCCCACAGAGTCAGCCCTTAACCCCAGTGATCAGAAATTGTCAAAACGTGTTTTTCAGCAGAAATAAACACGTTTTGGCAACTTTGGTCACCACCATGTAACTTATAGGGCAGGAACAGCACAGTTTTCAAAACGTGTTTTTCAGCACGAAATAAACACGTTTTCTCAGCACTTAGAATCGCAGTGTAACTGCCTGGCTCAGAAGAGCCCACAGAGTCAGCCCTTAACCCCAGTGATCAGAAATTGTCAAAACGTGTTTTTCAGCAGAAATAAACACGTTTTGGCAACTTTGGTCACCACCATGTAACTTATAGGGCAGGAACAGCACAGTTTTCAAAACGTGTTTTTCAGCCCGAAATAAACGCGTTTTCTCAGCCCTTGGAATCGCAGTGTAACTGCCTGGCTCAGAAGAGCCCACAGAGTCAGCCCTTAACCCCAGTGATCAGAAATTGTCAAAACGTGTTTTTCAGCAGAAATAAACACGTTTTGGCAACTTTGGTCACCACCATGTAACTTATAGGGCAGGAACAGCACAGTTTTCAAAACGTGTTTTTCAGCCCGAAATAAACGCGTTTTCTCAGCCCTTGGAATCGCAGTGTAACTGCCTGGCTCAGAAGAGCCCACAGAGTCAGCCCTTAACCCCAGTGATCAGAAATTGTCAAAACGTGTTTTTCAGCAGAAATAAACACGTTTTGGCAACTTTGGTCACCACCATGTAACTTATAGGGCAAGAACAGCACAGTTTTCAAAACGTGTTTTTCAGCCCGAAATAAACGCGTTTTCTCAGCCCTTGGAATCGCAGTGTAACTGCCTGGCTCAGAAGAGCCCACAGAGTCAGCCCTTAACCCCAGTGATCAGAAATTGTCAAAACGTGTTTTTCAGCAGAAATAAACACGTTTTGGCAACTTTGGTCAAACCCATGTAACTTATAGGGCAGGAACAGCACAGTTTTCAAAACGTGTTTTTCAGCCCGAAATAAACGCGTTTTCTCAGCCCTTGGAATCGCAGTGTAACTGCCTGGCTCAGAAGAGCCCACAGAGTCAGCCCTTAACCCCAGTGATCAGAAATTGTCAAAACGTGTTTTTCAGCAGAAATAAACACGTTTTGGCAACTTTGGTCACCACCATGTAACTTATAGGGCAGGAACAGCACAGTTTTCAAAACGTGTTTTTCAGCCCGAAATAAACGCGTTTTCTCAGCCCTTGGAATCGCAGTGTAACTGCCTGGCTCAGAAGAGCCCACAGAGTCAGCCCTTAACCCCAGTGATCAGAAATTGTCAAAACGTGTTTTTCAGCAGAAATAAACACGTTTTGGCAACTTTGGTCAAACCCATGTAACTTATAGGGCAGGAACAGCACAGTTTTCAAAACGTGTTTTTCAGCCCGAAATAAACGCGTTTTCTCAGCCCTTGGAATCGCAGTGTAACTGCCTGGCTCAGAAGAGCCCACAGAGTCAGCCCTTAACCCCAGTGATCAGAAAATGTCAAAACGTGTTTTTCAGCAGAAATAAACACGTTTTGGCAACTTTGGTCACCACCATGTAACTTATAGGGCAGGAACAGCACAGTTTTCAAAACGTGTTTTTCAGCCCGAAATAAACGCGTTTTCTCAGCCCTTGGAATCGCAGTGTAACTGCCTGGCTCAGAAGAGCCCACAGAGTCAGCCCTTAACCCCAGTGATCAGAAATTGTCAAAACGTGTTTTTCAGCAGAAATAAACACGTTTTGGCAACTTTGGTCACCACCATGTAACTTATAGGGCAAGAACAGCACAGTTTTCAAAACGTGTTTTTCAGCCCGAAATAAACGCGTTTTCTCAGCCCTTGGAATCGCAGTGTAACTGCCTGGCTCAGAAGAGCACACTGAGTCACCCCTTAACCCCAGTGATCAGAAATTGTCAAAACGTGTTTTTCAGCAGAAATAAACACGTTTTGGCAACTTTGGTCACCACCATGTAACTTATAGGGCAGGAACAGCACAGTTTTCAAAACGTGTTTTTCAGCCCGAAATAAACACGTTTTCTCAGCCCTTAGAATCGCAGTGTAACTGCCTGGCTCAGAAGAGCCCACAGAGTCAGCCCTTAACCCCAGTGATCAGAAATTGTCAAAACGTGTTTTTCAGCAGAAATAAACACGTTTTGGCAACTTTGGTCAAACCCATGTAACTTATAGGGCAGGAACAGCACAGTTTTCAAAACGTGTTTTTCAGCCCGAAATAAACGCGTTTTCTCAGCCCTTGGAATCGCAGTGTAACTGCCTGCCTCAGAAGAGCCCACAGAGTCAGCCCTTAACCCCAGTGATCAGAAATTGTCAAAACGTGTTTTTCAGCAGAAATAAACATGTTTTGGCAACTTTGGTCAAACCCATGTAACTTATAGGGCAGGAACAGCACAGTTTTCAAAACGTGTTTTTCAGCCCGAAATAAACGCGTTTTCTCAGCCCTTGGAATCGCAGTGTAACTGCCTGCCTCAGAAGAGCCCACAGAGTCAGCCCTTAACCCCAGTGATCAGAAATTGTCAAAACGTGTTTTTCAGCAGAAATAAACACGTTTTGGCAACTTTGGTCACCACCATGTAACTTATAGGGCAGGAACAGCACAGTTTTCAAAAAGTGTTTTTCAGCACGAAATAAACACGTTTTCTCAGCACTTAGAATCGCAGTGTAACTGCCTGGCTCAGAAGAGCCCACAGAGTCAGCCCTTAACCCCAGTGATCAGAAATTGTCAAAACGTGTTTTTCAGCAGAAATAAACACGTTTTGGCAACTTTGGTCAAATCCATGTAACTTATAGGGCAGGAACAGCACAGTTTTCAAAACGTGTTTTTCAGCCCGAAATAAACGCGTTTTCTCAGCCCTTGGAATCGCAGTGTAACTGCCTGGCTCAGAAGAGCCCACAGAGTCAGCCCTTAACCCCAGTGATCAGAAATTGTCTAAACGTGTTTTTCAGCAGAAATAAACACGTTTTGGCAACTTTGGTCACCACCATGTAACTTATAGGGCAGGAACAGCACAGTTTTCAAAACGTGTTTTTCAGCCCGAAATAAACGCATTTTCTCAGCCCTTGGAATCGCAGTGTAACTGCCTGGCTCAGAAGAGCCCACAGAGTCAGCCCTTAACCCCAGTGATCAGAAATTGTCAAAACGTGTTTTTCAGCAGAAATAAACACGTTTTGGCAACTTTGGTCAAACCCATGTAACTTATAGGGCAGGAACAGCACAGTTTTCAAAACGTGTTTTTCAGCCCGAAATAAACGCGTTTTCTCAGCCCTTGGAATCGCAGTGTAACTGCCTGGCTCAGAAGAGCCCACAGAGTCAGCCCTTAACCCCAGTGATCAGAAATTGTCAAAACGTGTTTTTCAGCAGAAATAAACACGTTTTGGCAACTTTGGTCACCACCATGTAACTTATAGGGCAGGAACAGCACAGTTTTCAAAACGTGTTTTTCAGCCCGAAATAAACGCGTTTTCTCAGCCCTTGGAATCGCAGTGTAACTGCCTGGCTCAGAAGAGCCCACAGAGTCAGCCCTTAACCCCAGTGATCAGAAATTGTCAAAACGTGTTTTTCAGCAGAAATAAACACGTTTTGGCAACTTTGGTCACCACCATGTAACTTATAGGGCAGGAACAGCACAGTTTTCAAAACGTGTTTTTCAGCACGAAATAAACACGTTTTCTCAGCACTTAGAATCGCAGTGTAACTGCCTGGCTCAGAAGAGCCCACAGAGTCAGCCCTTAACCCCAGTGATCAGAAATTGTCAAAACGTGTTTTTCAGCAGAAATAAACACGTTTTGGCAACTTTGGTCACCACCATGTATCTTATAGGGCAGGAACAGCACAGTTTTCAAAACGTGTTTTTCAGACCGAAATAAACACGTTTTCTCAGCCCTTAGAATCGCAATGTAACTGCCTGGCTCAGAAGAGCCCACAGAGTCAGCCCTTAACCCCAGTGATCATAAATTGTCAAAACGTGTTTTTCAGCAGAAATAAACACGTTTTGGCAACTTTGGTCAAACCCATGTAACTTATAGGACAGGAACAGCACAGTTTTCAAAACGTGTTTTTCAGCCCGAAATAAACGCGTTTTCTCAGCCCTTGGAATCGCAGTGTAACTGCCTGGCTCAGAAGAGCCCACAGATTCAGACCTTAACCCCAGTGATCAGAAAATGTCAAAACGTGTTTTTCAGCAGAAATAAACACGTTTTGGCAACTTTGGTCACCACCATGTAACTTATAGGGCAGGAACAGCACAGTTTTCAAAACGTGTTTTTCAGCCCGAAATAAACGCGTTTTCTCAGCCCTTGGAATCGCAGTGTAACTGCCTGGCTCAGAAGAGCCCACAGAGTCAGCCCTTAACCCCAGTGATCAGAAATTGTCAAAACGTGTTTTTCAGCAGAAATAAACACGTTTTGGCAACTTTGGTCAAACCCATGTAACTTATAGGGCAGGAACAGCACAGTTTTCAAAACGTGTTTTTCAGCCCGAAATAAACGCGTTTTCTCAGCCCTTGGAATCGCAGTGTAACTGCCTGCCTCAGAAGAGCCCACAGAGTCAGCCCTTAACCCCAGTGATCAGAAATTGTCAAAACGTGTTTTTCAGCAGAAATAAACACGTTTTGGCAACTTTGGTCACCACCATGTAACTTATAGGGCAGGAACAGCACAGTTTTCAAAAAGTGTTTTTCAGCACGAAATAAACACGTTTTCTCAGCACTTAGAATCGCAGTGTAACTGCCTGGCTCAGAAGAGCCCACAGAGTCAGCCCTTAACCCCAGTGATCAGAAATTGTCAAAACGTGTTTTTCAGCAGAAATAAACACGTTTTGGCAACTTTGGTCAAATCCATGTAACTTATAGGGCAGGAACAGCACAGTTTTCAAAACGTGTTTTTCAGCCCGAAATAAACGCGTTTTCTCAGCCCTTGGAATCGCAGTGTAACTGCCTGGCTCAGAAGAGCCCACAGAGTCAGCCCTTAACCCCAGTGATCAGAAATTGTCTAAACGTGTTTTTCAGCAGAAATAAACACGTTTTGGCAACTTTGGTCACCACCATGTAACTTATAGGGCAGGAACAGCACAGTTTTCAAAACGTGTTTTTCAGCCCGAAATAAACGCGTTTTCTCAGCCCTTGGAATCGCAGTGTAACTGCCTGGCTCAGAAGAGCCCACAGAGTCAGCCCTTAACCCCAGTGATCAGAAATTGTCAAAACGTGTTTTTCAGCAGAAATAAACACGTTTTGGCAACTTTGGTCAAACCCATGTAACTTATAGGGCAGGAACAGCACAGTTTTCAAAACGTGTTTTTCAGCCCGAAATAAACGCGTTTTCTCAGCCCTTGGAATCGCAGTGTAACTGCCTGGCTCAGAAGAGCCCACAGAGTCAGCCCTTAACCCCAGTGATCAGAAATTGTCAAAACGTGTTTTTCAGCAGAAATAAACACGTTTTGGCAACTTTGGTCACCACCATGTAACTTATAGGGCAGGAACAGCACAGTTTTCAAAACGTGTTTTTCAGCCCGAAATAAACGCGTTTTCTCAGCCCTTGGAATCGCAGTGTAACTGCCTGGCTCAGAAGAGCCCACAGAGTCAGCCCTTAACCCCAGTGATCAGAAATTGTCAAAACGTGTTTTTCAGCAGAAATAAACACGTTTTGGCAACTTTGGTCACCACCATGTAACTTATAGGGCAGGAACAGCACAGTTTTCAAAACGTGTTTTTCAGCACGAAATAAACACGTTTTCTCAGCACTTAGAATCGCAGTGTAACTGCCTGGCTCAGAAGAGCCCACAGAGTCAGCCCTTAACCCCAGTGATCAGAAATTGTCAAAACGTGTTTTTCAGCAGAAATAAACACGTTTTGGCAACTTTGGTCACCACCATGTAACTTATAGGGCAGGAACAGCACAGTTTTCAAAACGTGTTTTTCAGACCGAAATAAACACGTTTTCTCAGCCCTTAGAATCGCAATGTAACTGCCTGGCTCAGAAGAGCCCACAGAGTCAGCCCTTAACCCCAGTGATCATAAATTGTCAAAACGTGTTTTTCAGCAGAAATAAACACGTTTTGGCAACTTTGGTCAAACCCATGTAACTTATAGGACAGGAACAGCACAGTTTTCAAAACGTGTTTTTCAGCCCGAAATAAACGCGTTTTCTCAGCCCTTGGAATCGCAGTGTAACTGCCTGGCTCAGAAGAGCCCACAGATTCAGACCTTAACCCCAGTGATCAGAAAATGTCAAAACGTGTTTTTCAGCAGAAATAAACACGTTTTGGCAACTTTGGTCACCACCATGTAACTTATAGGGCAGGAACAGCACAGTTTTCAAAACGTGTTTTTCAGCCCGAAATAAACGCGTTTTCTCAGCCCTTGGAATCGCAGTGTAACTGCCTGGCTCAGAAGAGCCCACAGAGTCAGCCCTTAACCCCAGTGATCAGAAATTGTCAAAACGTGTTTTTCAGCAGAAATAAACACGTTTTGGCAACTTTGGTCACCACCATGTAACTTATAGGGCAGGAACAGCACAGTTTTCAAAACGTGTTTTTCAGCCCGAAATAAACACGTTTTCTCAGCCCTTAGAATCGCAGTGTAACTGCCTGGCTCAGAAGAGCCCACAGAGTCAGCCCTTAACCCCAGTGATCAGAAATTGTCAAAACGTGTTTTTCAGCAGAAATAAACACGTTTTGGCAACTTTGGTCAAACCCATGTAACTTATAGGGCAGGAACAGCACAGTTTTCAAAACGTGTTTTTCAGCCCGAAATAAACGCGTTTTCTCAGCCCTTGGAATCGCAGTGTAACTGCCTGCCTCAGAAGAGCCCACAGAGTCAGCCCTTAACCCCAGTGATCAGAAATTGTCAAAACGTGTTTTTCAGCAGAAATAAACACGTTTTGGCAACTTTGGTCACCACCATGTAACTTATAGGGCAGGAACAGCACAGTTTTCAAAACGTGTTTTTCAGCACGAAATAAACACGTTTTCTCAGCACTTAGAATCGCAGTGTAACTGCCTGGCTCAGAAGAGCCCACAGAGTCAGCCCTTAACCCCAGTGATCAGAAATTGTCAAAACGTGTTTTTCAGCAGAAATAAACACGTTTTGGCAACTTTGGTCAAATCCATGTAACTTATAGGGCAGGAACAGCACAGTTTTCAAAACGTGTTTTTCAGACCGAAATAAACACGTTTTCTCAGCCCTTAGAATCGCAATGTAACTGCCTGGCTCAGAAAGCCCACAGAGTCAGCCCTTAACCCCAGTGATCAGAAATTGTCAAAACGTGTTTTTCAGCAGAAATAAACACGTTTTGGCAACTTTGGTCAAACCCATGTAACTTATAGGGCAGGAACAGCACAGTTTTCAAAACGTGTTTTTCAGCCCGAAATAAACGCGTTTTCTCAGCCCTTGGAATCGCAGTGTAACTGCCTGGCTCAGAAGAGCACACTGAGTCACCCCTTAACCCCAGTGATCAGAAATTGTCAAAACGTGTTTTTCAGCAGAAATAAACACGTTTTGGCAACTTTGGTCACCACCATGTAACTTATAGGGCAGGAACAGCACAGTTTTCAAAACGTGTTTTTCAGCCCGAAATAAACACGTTTTCTCAGCCCTTAGAATCGCAGTGTAACTGCCTGGCTCAGAAGAGCCCACAGAGTCAGCCCTTAACCCCAGTGATCAGAAATTGTCAAAACGTGTTTTTCAGCAGAAATAAACACGTTTTGGCAACTTTGGTCAAATCCATGTAACTTATAGGGCAGGAACAGCACAGTTTTCAAAACGTGTTTTTCAGCCCGAAATAAACGCGTTTTCTCAGCCCTTGGAATCGCAGTGTAACTGCCTGGCTCAGAAGAGCCCACAGAGTCAGCCCTTAACCCCAGTGATCAGAAATTGTCTAAACGTGTTTTTCAGCAGAAATAAACACGTTTTGGCAACTTTGGTCACCACCATGTAACTTATAGGGCAGGAACAGCACAGTTTTCAAAACGTGTTTTTCAGCCCGAAATAAACGCGTTTTCTCAGCCCTTGGAATCGCAGTGTAACTGCCTGGCTCAGAAGAGCCCACAGAGTCAGCCCTTAACCCCAGTGATCAGAAATTGTCAAAACTTGTTTTTCAGCAGAAATAAACACGTTTTGGCAACTTTGGTCACCACCATGTAACTTATAGGGCAGGAACAGCACAGTTTTCAAAACGTGTTTTTCAGCCCGAAATAAACGCGTTTTCTCAGCCCTTGGAATCGCAGTGTAACTGCCTGGCTCAGAAGAGCCCACAGAGTCAGCCCTTAACCCCAGTGATCAGAAATAGTCAAAACGTGTTTTTCAGCAGAAATAAACACGTTTTGGCAACTTTGGTCAAACCCATGTAACTTATAGGGCAGGAACAGCACAGTTTTCAAAACGTGTTTTTCAGCCCGAAATAAACGCGTTTTCTCAGCCCTTGGAATCGCAGTGTAACTGCCTGGCTCAGAAGAGCCCACAGAGTCAGCCCTTAACCCCAGTGATCAGAAAATGTCAAAACGTGTTTTTCAGCAGAAATAAACACGTTTTGGCAACTTTGGTCACCACCATGTAACTTATAGGGCAGGAACAGCACAGTTTTCAAAACGTGTTTTTCAGCCCGAAATAAACGCGTTTTCTCAGCCCTTGGAATCGCAGTGTAACTGCCTGGCTCAGAAGAGCCCACAGAGTCAGCCCTTAACCCCAGTGATCAGAAATTGTCAAAACGTGTTTTTCAGCAGAAATAAACACGTTTTGGCAACTTTGGTCACCACCATGTAACTTATAGGGCAGGAACAGCACAGTTTTCAAAACGTGTTTTTCAGCCCGAAATAAACACGTTTTCTCAGCCCTTAGAATCGCAGTGTAACTGCCTGGCTCAGAAGAGCCCACAGAGTCAGCCCTTAACCCCAGTGATCAGAAATTGTCAAAACGTGTTTTTCAGCAGAAATAAACATGTTTTGGCAACTTTGGTCAAACCCATGTAACTTATAGGGCAGGAACAGCACAGTTTTCAAAACGTGTTTTTCAGCCCGAAATAAACGCGTTTTCTCAGCCCTTGGAATCGCAGTGTAACTGCCTGCCTCAGAAGAGCCCACAGAGTCAGCCCTTAACCCCAGTGATCAGAAATTGTCAAAACGTGTTTTTCAGCAGAAATAAACACGTTTTGGCAACTTTGGTCACCACCATGTAACTTATAGGGCAGGAACAGCACAGTTTTCAAAACGTGTTTTTCAGCACGAAATAAACACGTTTTCTCAGCACTTAGAATCGCAGTGTAACTGCCTGGCTCAGAAGAGCCCACAGAGTCAGCCCTTAACCCCAGTGATCAGAAATTGTCAAAACGTGTTTTTCAGCAGAAATAAACACGTTTTGGCAACTTTGGTCACCACCATGTAACTTATAGGGCAGGAACAGCACAGTTTTCAAAACGTGTTTTTCAGCCCGAAATAAACGCGTTTTCTCAGCCCTTGGAATCGCAGTGTAACTGCCTGGCTCAGAAGAGCCCACAGAGTCAGCCCTTAACCCCAGTGATCAGAAATTGTCAAAACGTGTTTTTCAGCAGAAATAAACACGTTTTGGCAACTTTGGTCACCACCATGTAACTTATAGGGCAGGAACAGCACAGTTTTCAAAACGTGTTTTTCAGCCCGAAATAAACGCGTTTTCTCAGCCCTTGGAATCGCAGTGTAACTGCCTGGCTCAGAAGAGCCCACAGAGTCAGCCCTTAACCCCAGTGATCAGAAATTGTCAAAACGTGTTTTTCAGCAGAAATAAACACGTTTTGGCAACTTTGGTCACCACCATGTAACTTATAGGGCAAGAACAGCACAGTTTTCAAAACGTGTTTTTCAGCCCGAAATAAACGCGTTTTCTCAGCCCTTGGAATCGCAGTGTAACTGCCTGGCTCAGAAGAGCCCACAGAGTCAGCCCTTAACCCCAGTGATCAGAAATTGTCAAAACGTGTTTTTCAGCAGAAATAAACACGTTTTGGCAACTTTGGTCAAACCCATGTAACTTATAGGGCAGGAACTGCACAGTTTTCAAAACGTGTTTTTCAGCCCGAAATAAACGCGTTTTCTCAGCCCTTGGAATCGCAGTGTAACTGCCTGGCTCAGAAGAGCCCACAGAGTCAGCCCTTAACCCCAGTGATCAGAAATTGTCAAAACGTGTTTTTCAGCAGAAATAAACACGTTTTGGCAACTTTGGTCACCACCATGTAACTTATAGGGCAGGAACAGCACAGTTTTCAAAACGTGTTTTTCAGCCCGAAATAAACGCGTTTTCTCAGCCCTTGGAATCGCAGTGTAACTGCCTGGCTCAGAAGAGCCCACAGAGTCAGCCCTTAACCCCAGTGATCAGAAATTGTCAAAACGTGTTTTTCAGCAGAAATAAACACGTTTTGGCAACTTTGGTCAAACCCATGTAACTTATAGGGCAGGAACAGCACAGTTTTCAAAACGTGTTTTTCAGCCCGAAATAAACGCGTTTTCTCAGCCCTTGGAATCGCAGTGTAACTGCCTGGCTCAGAAGAGCCCACAGAGTCAGCCCTTAACCCCAGTGATCAGAAATTGTCAAAACGTGTTTTTCAGCAGAAATAAACACGTTTTGGCAACTTTGGTCACCACCATGTAACTTATAGGGCAGGAACAGCACAGTTTTCAAAACGTGTTTTTCAGCCCGAAATAAACGCGTTTTCTCAGCCCTTGGAATCGCAGTGTAACTGCCTGGCTCAGAAGAGCCCACAGAGTCAGCCCTTAACCCCAGTGATCAGAAATTGTCTAAACGTGTTTTTCAGCAGAAATAAACACGTTTTGGCAACTTTGGTCACCACCATGTAACTTATAGGGCAGGAACAGCACAGTTTTCAAAACGTGTTTTTCAGCCCGAAATAAACGCGTTTTCTCAGCCCTTGGAATCGCAGTGTAACTGCCTGGCTCAGAAGAGCCCACAGAGTCAGCCCTTAACCCCAGTGATCAGAAATTGTCAAAACGTGTTTTTCAGCAGAAATAAACACGTTTTGGCAACTTTGGTCACCACCATGTAACTTATAGGGCAAGAACAGCACAGTTTTCAAAACGTGTTTTTCAGCCCGAAATAAACGCGTTTTCTCAGCCCTTAGAATCGCAGTGTAACTGCCTGGCTCAGAAGAGCCCACAGAGTCAGCCCTTAACCCCAGTGATCAGAAATTGTCTAAACGTGTTTTTCAGCAGAAATAAACACGTTTTGGCAACTTTGGTCACCACCATGTAACTTATAGGGCAGGAACAGCACAGTTTTCAAAACGTGTTTTTCAGCCCGAAATAAACGCGTTTTCTCAGCCCTTGGAATCGCAGTGTAACTGCCTGGCTCAGAAGAGCCCACAGAGTCAGCCCTTAACCCCAGTGATCAGAAATTGTCAAAACGTGTTTTTCAGCAGAAATAAACACGTTTTGGCAACTTTGGTCACCACCATGTAACTTATAGGGCAGGAACAGCACAGTTTTCAAAACGTGTTTTTCAGCCCGAAATAAACGCGTTTTCTCAGCCCTTGGAATCGCAGTGTAACTGCCTGGCTCAGAAGAGCCCACAGAGTCAGCCCTTAACCCCAGTGATCAGAAATTGTCAAAACGTGTTTTTCAGCAGAAATAAACACGTTTTGGCAACTTTGGTCACCACCATGTAACTTATAGGGCAGGAACAGCACAGTTTTCAAAACGTGTTTTTCAGCCCGAAATAAACGCGTTTTCTCAGCCCTTGGAATCGCAGTGTAACTGCCTGGCTCAGAAGAGCCCACAGAGTCAGCCCTTAACCCCAGTGATCAGAAATTGTCTAAACGTGTTTTTCAGCAGAAATAAACACGTTTTGGCAACTTTGGTCACCACCATGTAACTTATAGGGCAGGAACAGCACAGTTTTCAAAACGTGTTTTTCAGCCCGAAATAAACGCGTTTTCTCAGCCCTTGGAATCGCAGTGTAACTGCCTGGCTCAGAAGAGCCCACAGAGTCAGCCCTTAACCCCAGTGATCAGAAATTGTCAAAACGTGTTTTTCAGCAGAAATAAACACGTTTTGGCAACTTTGGTCACCACCATGTAACTTATAGGGCAAGAACAGCACAGTTTTCAAAACGTGTTTTTCAGCCCGAAATAAACGCGTTTTCTCAGCCCTTAGAATCGCAGTGTAACTGCCTGGCTCAGAAGAGCCCACAGAGTCAGCCCTTAACCCCAGTGATCAGAAATTGTCTAAACGTGTTTTTCAGCAGAAATAAACACGTTTTGGCAACTTTGGTCACCACCATGTAACTTATAGGGCAGGAACAGCACAGTTTTCAAAACGTGTTTTTCAGCCCGAAATAAACGCGTTTTCTCAGCCCTTGGAATCGCAGTGTAACTGCCTGGCTCAGAAGAGCCCACAGAGTCAGCCCTTAACCCCAGTGATCAGAAATTGTCAAAACGTGTTTTTCAGCAGAAATAAACACGTTTTGGCAACTTTGGTCACCACCATGTAACTTATAGGGCAGGAACAGCACAGTTTTCAAAACGTGTTTTTCAGCCCGAAATAAACGCGTTTTCTCAGCCCTTGGAATCGCAGTGTAACTGCCTGGCTCAGAAGAGCCCACAGAGTCAGCCCTTAACCCCAGTGATCAGAAATTGTCAAAACGTGTTTTTCAGCAGAAATAAACACGTTTTGGCAACTTTGGTCAAACCCATGTAACTTATAGGGCAGGAACAGCACAGTTTTCAAAACGTGTTTTTCAGCCCGAAATAAACGCGTTTTCTCAGCCCTTGGAATCGCAGTGTAACTGCCTGGCTCAGAAGAGCCCACAGAGTCAGCCCTTAACCCCAGTGATCAGAAAATGTCAAAACGTGTTTTTCAGCAGAAATAAACACGTTTTGGCAACTTTGGTCACCACCATGTAACTTATAGGGCAGGAACAGCACAGTTTTCAAAACGTGTTTTTCAGCCCGAAATAAACGCGTTTTCTCAGCCCTTGGAATCGCAGTGTAACTGCCTGGCTCAGAAGAGCCCACAGAGTCAGCCCTTAACCCCAGTGATCAGAAATTGTCAAAACGTGTTTTTCAGCAGAAATAAACACGTTTTGGCAACTTTGGTCACCACCATGTAACTTATAGGGCAAGAACAGCACAGTTTTCAAAACGTGTTTTTCAGCCCGAAATAAACGCGTTTTCTCAGCCCTTGGAATCGCAGTGTAACTGCCTGGCTCAGAAGAGCACACTGAGTCACCCCTTAACCCCAGTGATCAGAAATTGTCAAAACGTGTTTTTCAGCAGAAATAAACACGTTTTGGCAACTTTGGTCACCACCATGTAACTTATAGGGCAGGAACAGCACAGTTTTCAAAACGTGTTTTTCAGCCCGAAATAAACACGTTTTCTCAGCCCTTAGAATCGCAGTGTAACTGCCTGGCTCAGAAGAGCCCACAGAGTCAGCCCTTAACCCCAGTGATCAGAAATTGTCAAAACGTGTTTTTCAGCAGAAATAAACACGTTTTGGCAACTTTGGTCAAACCCATGTAACTTATAGGGCAGGAACAGCACAGTTTTCAAAACGTGTTTTTCAGCCCGAAATAAACGCGTTTTCTCAGCCCTTGGAATCGCAGTGTAACTGCCTGCCTCAGAAGAGCCCACAGAGTCAGCCCTTAACCCCAGTGATCAGAAATTGTCAAAACGTGTTTTTCAGCAGAAATAAACATGTTTTGGCAACTTTGGTCAAACCCATGTAACTTATAGGGCAGGAACAGCACAGTTTTCAAAACGTGTTTTTCAGCCCGAAATAAACGCGTTTTCTCAGCCCTTGGAATCGCAGTGTAACTGCCTGCCTCAGAAGAGCCCACAGAGTCAGCCCTTAACCCCAGTGATCAGAAATTGTCAAAACGTGTTTTTCAGCAGAAATAAACACGTTTTGGCAACTTTGGTCACCACCATGTAACTTATAGGGCAGGAACAGCACAGTTTTCAAAAAGTGTTTTTCAGCACGAAATAAACACGTTTTCTCAGCACTTAGAATCGCAGTGTAACTGCCTGGCTCAGAAGAGCCCACAGAGTCAGCCCTTAACCCCAGTGATCAGAAATTGTCAAAACGTGTTTTTCAGCAGAAATAAACACGTTTTGGCAACTTTGGTCAAATCCATGTAACTTATAGGGCAGGAACAGCACAGTTTTCAAAACGTGTTTTTCAGCCCGAAATAAACGCGTTTTCTCAGCCCTTGGAATCGCAGTGTAACTGCCTGGCTCAGAAGAGCCCACAGAGTCAGCCCTTAACCCCAGTGATCAGAAATTGTCTAAACGTGTTTTTCAGCAGAAATAAACACGTTTTGGCAACTTTGGTCACCACCATGTAACTTATAGGGCAGGCACAGCACAGTTTTCAAAACGTGTTTTTCAGCCCGAAATAAACGCGTTTTCTCAGCCCTTGGAATCGCAGTGTAACTGCCTGGCTCAGAAGAGCCCACAGAGTCAGCCCTTAACCCCAGTGATCAGAAATTGTCAAAACGTGTTTTTCAGCAGAAATAAACACGTTTTGGCAACTTTGGTCAAACCCATGTAACTTATAGGGCAGGAACAGCACAGTTTTCAAAACGTGTTTTTCAGCCCGAAATAAACGCGTTTTCTCAGCCCTTGGAATCGCAGTGTAACTGCCTGGCTCAGAAGAGCCCACAGAGTCAGCCCTTAACCCCAGTGATCAGAAATTGTCAAAACGTGTTTTTCAGCAGAAATAAACACGTTTTGGCAACTTTGGTCACCACCATGTAACTTATAGGGCAGGAACAGCACAGTTTTCAAAACGTGTTTTTCAGCACGAAATAAACACGTTTTCTCAGCACTTAGAATCGCAGTGTAACTGCCTGGCTCAGAAGAGCCCACAGAGTCAGCCCTTAACCCCAGTGATCAGAAATTGTCAAAACGTGTTTTTCAGCAGAAATAAACACGTTTTGGCAACTTTGGTCACCACCATGTAACTTATAGGGCAGGAACAGCACAGTTTTCAAAACGTGTTTTTCAGACCGAAATAAACACGTTTTCTCAGCCCTTAGAATCGCAATGTAACTGCCTGGCTCAGAAGAGCCCACAGAGTCAGCCCTTAACCCCAGTGATCATAAATTGTCAAAACGTGTTTTTCAGCAGAAATAAACACGTTTTGGCAACTTTGGTCAAACCCATGTAACTTATAGGACAGGAACAGCACAGTTTTCAAAACGTGTTTTTCAGCCCGAAATAAACGCGTTTTCTCAGCCCTTGGAATCGCAGTGTAACTGCCTGGCTCAGAAGAGCCCACAGATTCAGACCTTAACCCCAGTGATCAGAAAATGTCAAAACGTGTTTTTCAGCAGAAATAAACACGTTTTGGCAACTTTGGTCACCACCATGTAACTTATAGGGCAGGAACAGCACAGTTTTCAAAACGTGTTTTTCAGCCCGAAATAAACGCGTTTTCTCAGCCCTTGGAATCGCAGTGTAACTGCCTGGCTCAGAAGAGCCCACAGAGTCAGCCCTTAACCCCAGTGATCAGAAATTGTCAAAACGTGTTTTTCAGCAGAAATAAACACGTTTTGGCAACTTTGGTCACCACCATGTAACTTATAGGGCAGGAACAGCACAGTTTTCAAAACGTGTTTTTCAGCCCGAAATAAACACGTTTTCTCAGCCCTTAGAATCGCAGTGTAACTGCCTGGCTCAGAAGAGCCCACAGAGTCAGCCCTTAACCCCAGTGATCAGAAATTGTCAAAACGTGTTTTTCAGCAGAAATAAACACGTTTTGGCAACTTTGGTCAAACCCATGTAACTTATAGGGCAGGAACAGCACAGTTTTCAAAACGTGTTTTTCAGCCCGAAATAAACGCGTTTTCTCAGCCCTTGGAATCGCAGTGTAACTGCCTGCCTCAGAAGAGCCCACAGAGTCAGCCCTTAACCCCAGTGATCAGAAATTGTCAAAACGTGTTTTTCAGCAGAAATAAACACGTTTTGGCAACTTTGGTCACCACCATGTAACTTATAGGGCAGGAACAGCACAGTTTTCAAAACGTGTTTTTCAGCACGAAATAAACACGTTTTCTCAGCACTTAGAATCGCAGTGTAACTGCCTGGCTCAGAAGAGCCCACAGAGTCAGCCCTTAACCCCAGTGATCAGAAATTGTCAAAACGTGTTTTTCAGCAGAAATAAACACGTTTTGGCAACTTTGGTCAAATCCATGTAACTTATAGGGCAGGAACAGCACAGTTTTCAAAACGTGTTTTTCAGACCGAAATAAACACGTTTTCTCAGCCCTTAGAATCGCAATGTAACTGCCTGGCTCAGAAAGCCCACAGAGTCAGCCCTTAACCCCAGTGATCAGAAATTGTCAAAACGTGTTTTTCAGCAGAAATAAACACGTTTTGGCAACTTTGGTCAAACCCATGTAACTTATAGGGCAGGAACAGCACAGTTTTCAAAACGTGTTTTTCAGCCCGAAATAAACGCGTTTTCTCAGCCCTTGGAATCGCAGTGTAACTGCCTGGCTCAGAAGAGCACACTGAGTCACCCCTTAACCCCAGTGATCAGAAATTGTCAAAACGTGTTTTTCAGCAGAAATAAACACGTTTTGGCAACTTTGGTCAAACCCATGTAACTTATAGGGCAGGAACAGCACAGTTTTCAAAACGTGTTTTTCAGCCCGAAATAAACGCGTTTTCTCAGCCCTTGGAATCGCAGTGTAACTGCCTGGCTCAGAAGAGCCCACAGAGTCAGCCCTTAACCCCAGTGATCAGAAATTGTCAAAACGTGTTTTTCAGCAGAAATAAACACGTTTTGGCAACTTTGGTCACCACCATGTAACTTATAGGGCAGGAACAGCACAGTTTTCAAAAAGTGTTTTTCAGCACGAAATAAACACGTTTTCTCAGCACTTAGAATCGCAGTGTAACTGCCTGGCTCAGAAGAGCCCACAGAGTCAGCCCTTAACCCCAGTGATCAGAAATTGTCTAAACGTGTTTTTCAGCAGAAATAAACACGTTTTGGCAACTTTGGTCACCACCATGTAACTTATAGGGCAGGAACAGCACAGTTTTCAAAACGTGTTTTTCAGCCCGAAATAAACGCGTTTTCTCAGCCCTTGGAGTCGCAGTGTAACTGCCTGGCTCAGAAGAGCCCACAGAGTCAGCCCTTAACCCCAGTGATCAGAAATTGTCAAAACGTGTTTTTCAGCAGAAATAAACACGTTTTGGCAACTTTGGTCACCACCATGTAACTTATAGGGCAAGAACAGCACAGTTTTCAAAACGTGTTTTTCAGCCCGAAATAAACGCGTTTTCTCAGCCCTTAGAATCGCAGTGTAACTGCCTGGCTCAGAAGAGCCCACAGAGTCAGCCCTTAACCCCAGTGATCAGAAATTGTCTAAACGTGTTTTTCAGCAGAAATAAACACGTTTTGGCAACTTTGGTCACCACCATGTAACTTATAGGGCAGGAACAGCACAGTTTTCAAAACGTGTTTTTCAGCCCGAAATAAACACGTTTTCTCAGCCCTTAGAATCGCAGTGTAACTGCCTGGCTCAGAAGAGCCCACAGAGTCAGCCCTTAACCCCAGTGATCAGAAATTGTCAAAACGTGTTTTTCAGCAGAAATAAACACGTTTTGGCAACTTTGGTCAAACCCATGTAACTTATAGGGCAGGAACAGCACAGTTTTCAAAACGTGTTTTTCAGCCCGAAATAAACGCGTTTTCTCAGCCCTTGGAATCGCAGTGTAACTGCCTGCCTCAGAAGAGCCCACAGAGTCAGCCCTTAACCCCAGTGATCAGAAATTGTCAAAACGTGTTTTTCAGCAGAAATAAACACGTTTTGGCAACTTTGGTCACCACCATGTAACTTATAGGGCAGGAACAGCACAGTTTTCAAAACGTGTTTTTCAGCACGAAATAAACACGTTTTCTCAGCACTTAGAATCGCAGTGTAACTGCCTGGCTCAGAAGAGCCCACAGAGTCAGCCCTTAACCCCAGTGATCAGAAATTGTCAAAACGTGTTTTTCAGCAGAAATAAACACGTTTTGGCAACTTTGGTCAAATCCATGTAACTTATAGGGCAGGAACAGCACAGTTTTCAAAACGTGTTTTTCAGCCCGAAATAAACGCGTTTTCTCAGCCCTTGGAATCGCAGTGTAACTGCCTGGCTCAGAAGAGCCCACAGAGTCAGCCCTTAACCCCAGTGATCAGAAATTGTCAAAACGTGTTTTTCAGCAGAAATAAACACGTTTTGGCAACTTTGGTCACCACCATGTAACTTATAGGGCAAGAACAGCACAGTTTTCAAAATGTGTTTTTCAGCCCGAAATAAACGCGTTTTCTCAGCCCTTGGAATCGCAGTGTAACTGCCTGGCTCAGAAGAGCCCACAGAGTCAGCCCTTAACCCCAGTGATCAGAAATTGTCAAAACGTGTTTTTCAGCAGAAATAAACACGTTTTGGCAACTTTGGTCAAACCCATGTAACTTATAGGGCAGGAACAGCACAGTTTTCAAAACGTGTTTTTCAGCCCGAAATAAACGCGTTTTCTCAGCCCTTGGAATCGCAGTGTAACTGCCTGCCTCAGAAGAGCCCACAGAGTCAGCCCTTAACCCCAGTGATCAGAAATTGTCAAAACGTGTTTTTCAGCAGAAATAAACACGTTTTGGCAACTTTGGTCACCACCATGTAACTTATAGGGCAGGAACAGCACAGTTTTCAAAACGTGTTTTTCAGCACGAAATAAACACGTTTTCTCAGCACTTAGAATCGCAGTGTAACTGCCTGGCTCAGAAGAGCCCACAGAGTCAGCCCTTAACCCCAGTGATCAGAAATTGTCAAAACGTGTTTTTCAGCAGAAATAAACACGTTTTGGCAACTTTGGTCACCACCATGTAACTTATAGGGCAAGAACAGCACAGTTTTCAAAACGTGTTTTTCAGCCCGAAATAAACGCGTTTTCTCAGCCCTTAGAATCGCAGTGTAACTGCCTGGCTCAGAAGAGCCCACAGAGTCAGCCCTTAACCCCAGTGATCAGAAATTGTCTAAACGTGTTTTTCAGCAGAAATAAACACGTTTTGGCAACTTTGGTCACCACCATGTAACTTATAGGGCAGGAACAGCACAGTTTTCAAAACGTGTTTTTCAGCCCGAAATAAACACGTTTTCTCAGCCCTTAGAATCGCAGTGTAACTGCCTGGCTCAGAAGAGCCCACAGAGTCAGCCCTTAACCCCAGTGATCAGAAATTGTCAAAACGTGTTTTTCAGCAGAAATAAACACGTTTTGGCAACTTTGGTCAAACCCATGTAACTTATAGGGCAGGAACAGCACAGTTTTCAAAACGTGTTTTTCAGCCCGAAATAAACGCGTTTTCTCAGCCCTTGGAATCGCAGTGTAACTGCCTGCCTCAGAAGAGCCCACAGAGTCAGCCCTTAACCCCAGTGATCAGAAATTGTCAAAACGTGTTTTTCAGCAGAAATAAACACGTTTTGGCAACTTTGGTCACCACCATGTAACTTATAGGGCAGGAACAGCACAGTTTTCAAAACGTGTTTTTCAGCACGAAATAAACACGTTTTCTCAGCACTTAGAATCGCAGTGTAACTGCCTGGCTCAGAAGAGCCCACAGAGTCAGCCCTTAACCCCAGTGATCAGAAATTGTCAAAACGTGTTTTTCAGCAGAAATAAACACGTTTTGGCAACTTTGGTCAAATCCATGTAACTTATAGGGCAGGAACAGCACAGTTTTCAAAACGTGTTTTTCAGCCCGAAATAAACGCGTTTTCTCAGCCCTTGGAATCGCAGTGTAACTGCCTGGCTCAGAAGAGCCCACAGAGTCAGCCCTTAACCCCAGTGATCAGAAATTGTCAAAACGTGTTTTTCAGCAGAAATAAACACGTTTTGGCAACTTTGGTCACCACCATGTAACTTATAGGGCAGGAACAGCACAGTTTTCAAAACGTGTTTTTCAGCCCGAAATAAAGGCGTTTTCTCAGCCCTTGGAATCGCAGTGTAACTGCCTGGCTCAGAAGAGCCCACAGAGTCAGCCCTTAACCCCAGTGATCAGAAATTGTCAAAACGTGTTTTTCAGCAGAAATAAACACGTTTTGGCAACTTTGGTCACCACCATGTAACTTATAGGGCAGGAACAGCACAGTTTTCAAAACGTGTTTTTCAGCCCGAAATAAACGCGTTTTCTCAGCCCTTGGAATCGCAGTGTAACTGCCTGGCTCAGAAGAGCCCACAGAGTCAGCCCTTAACCCCAGTGATCAGAAATTGTCAAAACGTGTTTTTCAGCAGAAATAAACACGTTTTGGCAACTTTGGTCACCACCATGTAACTTATAGGGCAAGAACAGCACAGTTTTCAAAATGTGTTTTTCAGCCCGAAATAAACGCGTTTTCTCAGCCCTTGGAATCGCAGTGTAACTGCCTGGCTCAGAAGAGCCCACAGAGTCAGCCCTTAACCCCAGTGATCAGAAATTGTCAAAACGTGTTTTTCAGCAGAAATAAACACGTTTTGGCAACTTTGGTCACCACCATGTAACTTATAGGGCAGGAACAGCACAGTTTTCAAAACGTGTTTTTCAGCCCGAAATAAACGCGTTTTCTCAGCCCTTGGAATCGCAGTGTAACTGCCTGGCTCAGAAGAGCCCACAGAGTCAGCCCTTAACCCCAGTGATCAGAAATTGTCAAAACGTGTTTTTCAGCAGAAATAAACACGTTTTGGCAACTTTGGTCACCACCATGTAACTTATAGGGCAAGAACAGCACAGTTTTCAAAATGTGTTTTTCAGCCCGAAATAAACGCGTTTTCTCAGCCCTTGGAATCGCAGTGTAACTGCCTGGCTCAGAAGAGCCCACAGAGTCAGCCCTTAACCCCAGTGATCAGAAATTGTCAAAACGTGTTTTTCAGCAGAAATAAACACGTTTTGGCAACTTTGGTCAAACCCATGTAACTTATAGGGCAGGAACAGCACAGTTTTCAAAACGTGTTTTTCAGCCCGAAATAAACGCGTTTTCTCAGCCCTTGGAATCGCAGTGTAACTGCCTGCCTCAGAAGAGCCCACAGAGTCAGCCCTTAACCCCAGTGATCAGAAATTGTCAAAACGTGTTTTTCAGCAGAAATAAACACGTTTTGGCAACTTTGGTCACCACCATGTAACTTATAGGGCAGGAACAGCACAGTTTTCAAAACGTGTTTTTCAGCACGAAATAAACACGTTTTCTCAGCACTTAGAATCGCAGTGTAACTGCCTGGCTCAGAAGAGCCCACAGAGTCAGCCCTTAACCCCAGTGATCAGAAATTGTCAAAACGTGTTTTTCAGCAGAAATAAACACGTTTTGGCAACTTTGGTCAAATCCATGTAACTTATAGGGCAGGAACAGCACAGTTTTCAAAACGTGTTTTTCAGCCCGAAATAAACGCGTTTTCTCAGCCCTTGGAATCGCAGTGTAACTGCCTGGCTCAGAAGAGCCCACAGAGTCAGCCCTTAACCCCAGTGATCAGAAATTGTCTAAACGTGTTTTTCAGCAGAAATAAACACGTTTTGGCAACTTTGGTCACCACCATGTAACTTATAGGGCAGGAACAGCACAGTTTTCAAAACGTGTTTTTCAGCCCGAAATAAACGCGTTTTCTCAGCCCTTGGAATCGCAGTGTAACTGCCTGGCTCAGAAGAGCCCACAGAGTCAGCCCTTAACCCCAGTGATCAGAAATTGTCAAAACGTGTTTTTCAGCAGAAATAAACACGTTTTGGCAACTTTGGTCACCACCATGTAACTTATAGGGCAGGAACAGCACAGTTTTCAAAACGTGTTTTTCAGCCCGAAATAAACACGTTTTCTCAGCCCTTAGAATCGCAGTGTAACTGCCTGGCTCAGAAGAGCCCACAGAGTCAGCCCTTAACCCCAGTGATCAGAAATTGTCAAAACGTGTTTTTCAGCAGAAATAAACACGTTTTGGCAACTTTGGTCAAACCCATGTAACTTATAGGGCAGGAACAGCACAGTTTTCAAAACGTGTTTTTCAGCCCGAAATAAACGCGTTTTCTCAGCCCTTGGAATCGTAGTGTAACTGCCTGCCTCAGAAGAGCCCACAGAGTCAGCCCTTAACCCCAGTGATCAGAAATTGTCAAAACGTGTTTTTCAGCAGAAATAAACACGTTTTGGCAACTTTGGTCACCACCATGTAACTTATAGGGCAGGAACAGCACAGTTTTCAAAACGTGTTTTTCAGCACGAAATAAACACGTTTTCTCAGCACTTAGAATCGCAGTGTAACTGCCTGGCTCAGAAGAGCCCACAGAGTCAGCCCTTAACCCCAGTGATCAGAAATTGTCAAAACGTGTTTTTCAGCAGAAATAAACACGTTTTGGCAACTTTGGTCAAATCCATGTAACTTATAGGGCAGGAACAGCACAGTTTTCAAAACGTGTTTTTCAGACCGAAATAAACACGTTTTCTCAGCCCTTAGAATCGCAATGTAACTGCCTGGCTCAGAAAGCCCACAGAGTCAGCCCTTAACCCCAGTGATCAGAAATTGTCAAAACGTATTTTTCAGCAGAAATAAACACGTTTTGGCAACTTTGGTCAAACCCATGTAACTTATAGGGCAGGAACAGCACAGTTTTCAAAACGTGTTTTTCAGCCCGAAATAAACGCGTTTTCTCAGCCCTTGGAATCGCAGTGTAACTGCCTGGCTCAGAAGAGCACACTGAGTCACCCCTTAACCCCAGTGATCAGAAATTGTCAAAACGTGTTTTTCAGCAGAAATAAACACGTTTTGGCAACTTTGGTCACCACCATGTAACTTATAGGGCAGGAACAGCACAGTTTTCAAAACGTGTTTTTCAGCCCGAAATAAACACGTTTTCTCAGCCCTTAGAATCGCAGTGTAACTGCCTGGCTCAGAAGAGCCCACAGAGTCAGCCCTTAACCCCAGTGATCAGAAATTGTCAAAACGTGTTTTTCAGCAGAAATAAACACGTTTTGGCAACTTTGGTCAAACCCATGTAACTTATAGGGCAGGAACAGCACAGTTTTCAAAACGTGTTTTTCAGCCCGAAATAAACGCGTTTTCTCAGCCCTTGGAATCGCAGTGTAACTGCCTGCCTCAGAAGAGCCCACAGAGTCAGCCCTTAACCCCAGTGATCAGAAATTGTCAAAACGTGTTTTTCAGCAGAAATAAACACGTTTTGGCAACTTTGGTCACCACCATGTAACTTATAGGGCAGGAACAGCACAGTTTTCAAAAAGTGTTTTTCAGCACGAAATAAACACGTTTTCTCAGCACTTAGAATCGCAGTGTAACTGCCTGGCTCAGAAGAGCCCACAGAGTCAGCCCTTAACCCCAGTGATCAGAAATTGTCAAAACGTGTTTTTCAGCAGAAATAAACACGTTTTGGCAACTTTGGTCAAATCCATGTAACTTATAGGGCAGGAACAGCACAGTTTTCAAAACGTGTTTTTCAGCCCGAAATAAACACGTTTTCTCAGCCCTTGGAATCGCAGTGTAACTGCCTGGCTCAGAAGAGCCCACAGAGTCAGCCCTTAACCCCAGTGATCAGAAATTGTCTAAACGTGTTTTTCAGCAGAAATAAACACGTTTTGGCAACTTTGGTCACCACCATGTAACTTATAGGGCAGGAACAGCACAGTTTTCAAAACGTGTTTTTCAGCCCGAAATAAACGCGTTTTCTCAGCCCTTGGAATCGCAGTGTAACTGCCTGGCTCAGAAGAGCCCACAGAGTCAGCCCTTAACCCCAGTGATCAGAAATTGTCAAAACGTGTTTTTCAGCAGAAATAAACACGTTTTGGCAACTTTGGTCACCACCATGTAACTTATAGGGCAAGAACAGCACAGTTTTCAAAACGTGTTTTTCAGCCCGAAATAAACGCGTTTTCTCAGCCTTTAGAATCGCAGTGTAACTGCCTGGCTCAGAAGAGCCCACAGAGTCAGCCCTTAACCCCAGTGATCAGAAATTGTCTAAACGTGTTTTTCAGCAGAAATAAACACGTTTTGGCAACTTTGGTCACCACCATGTAACTTATAGGGCAGGAACAGCACAGTTTTCAAAACGTGTTTTTCAGCCCGAAATAAACACGTTTTCTCAGCCCTTAGAATCGCAGTGTAACTGCCTGGCTCAGAAGAGCCCACAGAGTCAGCCCTTAACCCCAGTGATCAGAAATTGTCAAAACGTGTTTTTCAGCAGAAATAAACACGTTTTGGCAACTTTGGTCAAACCCATGTAACTTATAGGGCAGGAACAGCACAGTTTTCAAAACGTTTTTTTCAGCCCGAAATAAACGCGTTTTCTCAGCCCTTGGAATCGCAGTGTAACTGCCTGCCTCAGAAGAGCCCACAGAGTCAGCCCTTAACCCCAGTGATCAGAAATTGTCAAAACGTGTTTTTCAGCAGAAATAAACACGTTTTGGCAACTTTGGTCACCACCATGTAACTTATAGGGCAGGAACAGCACAGTTTTCAAAACGTGTTTTTCAGCACGAAATAAACACGTTTTCTCAGCACTTAGAATCGCAGTGTAACTGCCTGGCTCAGAAGAGCCCACAGAGTCAGCCCTTAACCCCAGTGATCAGAAATTGTCAAAACGTGTTTTTCAGCAGAAATAAACACGTTTTGGCAACTTTGGTCAAATCCATGTAACTTATAGGGCAGGAACAGCACAGTTTTCAAAACGTGTTTTTCAGCCCGAAATAAACGCGTTTTCTCAGCCCTTGGAATCGCAGTGTAACTGCCTGGCTCAGAAGAGCCCACAGAGTCAGCCCTTAACCCCAGTGATCAGAAATTGTCAAAACGTGTTTTTCAGCAGAAATAAACACGTTTTGGCAACTTTGGTCACCACCATGTAACTTATAGGGCAGGAACAGCACAGTTTTCAAAACGTGTTTTTCAGCCCGAAATAAACGCGTTTTCTCAGCCCTTGGAATCGCAGTGTAACTGCCTGGCTCAGAAGAGCCCACAGAGTCAGCCCTTAACCCCAGTGATCAGAAATTGTCAAAACGTGTTTTTCAGCAGAAATAAACACGTTTTGGCAACTTTGGTCACCACCATGTAACTTATAGGGCAGGAACAGCACAGTTTTCAAAACGTGTTTTTCAGCCCGAAATAAACGCGTTTTCTCAGCCCTTGGAATCGCAGTGTAACTGCCTGGCTCAGAAGAGCCCACAGAGTCAGCCCTTAACCCCAGTGATCAGAAATTGTCAAAACGTGTTTTTCAGCAGAAATAAACACGTTTTGGCAACTTTGGTCACCACCATGTAACTTATAGGGCAAGAACAGCACAGTTTTCAAAATGTGTTTTTCAGCCCGAAATAAACGCGTTTTCTCAGCCCTTGGAATCGCAGTGTAACTGCCTGGCTCAGAAGAGCCCACAGAGTCAGCCCTTAACCCCAGTGATCAGAAATTGTCAAAACGTGTTTTTCAGCAGAAATAAACACGTTTTGGCAACTTTGGTCAAACCCATGTAACTTATAGGGCAGGAACAGCACAGTTTTCAAAACGTGTTTTTCAGCCCGAAATAAACGCGTTTTCTCAGCCCTTGGAATCGCAGTGTAACTGCCTGCCTCAGAAGAGCCCACAGAGTCAGCCCTTAACCCCAGTGATCAGAAATTGTCAAAACGTGTTTTTCAGCAGAAATAAACACGTTTTGGCAACTTTGGTCACCACCATGTAACTTATAGGGCAGGAACAGCACAGTTTTCAAAACGTGTTTTTCAGCACGAAATAAACACGTTTTCTCAGCACTTAGAATCGCAGTGTAACTGCCTGGCTCAGAAGAGCCCACAGAGTCAGCCCTTAACCCCAGTGATCAGAAATTGTCAAAACGTGTTTTTCAGCAGAAATAAACACGTTTTGGCAACTTTGGTCAAATCCATGTAACTTATAGGGCAGGAACAGCACAGTTTTCAAAACGTGTTTTTCAGCCCGAAATAAACGCGTTTTCTCAGCCCTTGGAATCGCAGTGTAACTGCCTGGCTCAGAAGAGCCCACAGAGTCAGCCCTTAACCCCAGTGATCAGAAATTGTCTAAACGTGTTTTTCAGCAGAAATATACACGTTTTGGCAACTTTGGTCACCACCATGTAACTTATAGGGCAGGAACAGCACAGTTTTCAAAACGTGTTTTTCAGCCCGAAATAAACGCGTTTTCTCAGCCCTTGGAATCGCAGTGTAACTGCCTGGCTCAGAAGAGCACACTGAGTCACCCCTTAACCCCAGTGATCAGAAATTGTCAAAACGTGTTTTTCAGCAGAAATAAACACGTTTTGGCAACTTTGGTCACCACCATGTAACTTATAGGGCAGGAACAGCACAGTTTTCAAAACGTGTTTTTCAGCCCGAATTAAACGCGTTTTCTCAGCCCTTGGAATCGCAGTGTAACTGCCTGGCTCAGAAGAGCCCACAGAGTCAGCCCTTAACCCCAGTGATCAGAAATTGTCAAAACGTGTTTTTCAGCAGAAATAAACACGTTTTGGCAACTTTGGTCACCACCATGTAACTTATAGGGCAGGAACAGCACAGTTTTCAAAACGTGTTTTTCAGCTCGAAATAAACGCGTTTTCTCAGCCCTTGGAATCGCAGTGTAACTGCCTGGCTCAGAAGAGCCCACAGAGTCAGCCCTTAACCCCAGTGATCAGAAATTGTCAAAACGTGTTTTTCAGCAGAAATAAACACGTTTTGGCAACTTTGGTCACCACCATGTAACTTATAGGGCAAGAACAGCACAGTTTTCAAAACGTGTTTTTCAGCCCGAAATAAACGCGTTTTCTCAGCCCTTAGAATCGCAGTGTAACTGCCTGGCTCAGAAGAGCCCACAGAGTCAGCCCTTAACCCCAGTGATCAGAAATTGTCTAAACGTGTTTTTCAGCAGAAATAAACACGTTTTGGCAACTTTGGTCACCACCATGTAACTTATAGGGCAGGAACAGCACAGTTTTCAAAACGTGTTTTTCAGCCCGAAATAAACGCGTTTTCTCAGCCCTTGGAATCGCAGTGTAACTGCCTGGCTCAGAAGAGCCCACAGAGTCAGCCCTTAACCCCAGTGATCAGAAATTGTCAAAACGTGTTTTTCAGCAGAAATAAACACGTTTTGGCAACTTTGGTCACCACCATGTAACTTATAGGGCAGGAACAGCACAGTTTTCAAAACGTGTTTTTCAGCCCGAAATAAACACGTTTTCTCAGCCCTTAGAATCGCAGTGTAACTGCCTGGCTCAGAAGAGCCCACAGAGTCAGCCCTTAACCCCAGTGATCAGAAATTGTCAAAACGTGTTTTTCAGCAGAAATAAACACGTTTTGGCAACTTTGGTCAAACCCATGTAACTTATAGGGCAGGAACAGCACAGTTTTCAAAACGTGTTTTTCAGCCCGAAATAAACGCGTTTTCTCAGCCCTTGGAATCGCAGTGTAACTGCCTGGCTCAGAAGAGCCCACAGAGTCAGCCCTTAACCCCAGTGATCAGAAATTGTCAAAACGTGTTTTTCAGCAGAAATAAACACGTTTTGGCAACTTTGGTCACCACCATGTAACTTATAGGGCAGGAACAGCACAGTTTTCAAAACGTGTTTTTCAGCACGAAATAAACACGTTTTCTCAGCACTTAGAATCGCAGTGTAACTGCCTGGCTCAGAAGAGCCCACAGAGTCAGCCCTTAACCCCAGTGATCAGAAATTGTCAAAACGTGTTTTTCAGCAGAAATAAACACGTTTTGGCAACTTTGGTCAAATCCATGTAACTTATAGGGCAGGAACAGCACAGTTTTCAAAACGTGTTTTTCAGCCCGAAATAAACGCGTTTTCTCAGCCCTTGGAATCGCAGTGTAACTGCCTGGCTCAGAAGAGCCCACAGAGTCAGCCCTTAACCCCAGTGATCAGAAATTGTCTAAACGTGTTTTTCAGCAGAAATAAACACGTTTTGGCAACTTTGGTCACCACCATGTAACTTATAGAGCAGGAACAGCACAGTTTTCAAAACGTGTTTTTCAGCCCGAAATAAACGCGTTTTCTCAGCCCTTGGAATCGCAGTGTAACTGCCTGGCTCAGAAGAGCACACTGAGTCACCCCTTAACCCCAGTGATCAGAAATTGTCAAAACGTGTTTTTCAGCAGAAATAAACACGTTTTGGCAACTTTGGTCACCACCATGTAACTTATAGGGCAGGAACAGCACAGTTTTCAAAACGTGTTTTTCAGCCCGAAATAAACGCGTTTTCTCAGCCCTTGGAATCGCAGTGTAACTGCCTGGCTCAGAAGAGCCCACAGAGTCAGCCCTTAACCCCAGTGATCAGAAATTGTCAAAACGTGTTTTTCAGCAGAAATAAACACGTTTTGGCAACTTTGGTCACCACCATGTAACTTATAGGGCAGGAACAGCACAGTTTTCAAAACGTGTTTTTCAGCCCGAAATAAACGCGTTTTCTCAGCCCTTGGAATCGCAGTGTAACTGCCTGGCTCAGAAGAGCCCACAGAGTCAGCCCTTAACCCCAGTGATCAGAAATTGTCAAAACGTGTTTTTCAGCAGAAATAAACACGTTTTGGCAACTTTGGTCACCACCATGTAACTTATAGGGCAAGAACAGCACAGTTTTCAAAATGTGTTTTTCAGCCCGAAATAAACGCGTTTTCTCAGCCCTTGGAATCGCAGTGTAACTGCCTGGCTCAGAAGAGCCCACAGAGTCAGCCCTTAACCCCAGTGATCAGAAATTGTCAAAACGTGTTTTTCAGCAGAAATAAACACGTTTTGGCAACTTTGGTCAAATCCATGTAACTTATAGGGCAGGAACAGCACAGTTTTCAAAACGTGTTTTTCAGACCGAAATAAACACGTTTTCTCAGCCCTTAGAATCGCAATGTAACTGCCTGGCTCAGAAAGCCCACAGAGTCAGCCCTTAACCCCAGTGATCAGAAATTGTCAAAACGTGTTTTTCAGCAGAAATAAACACGTTTTGGCAACTTTGGTCAAACCCATGTAACTTATAGGGCAGGAACAGCACAGTTTTCAAAACGTGTTTTTCAGCCCGAAATAAACGCGTTTTCTCAGCCCTTGGAATCGCAGTGTAACTGCCTGGCTCAGAAGAGCACACTGAGTCACCCCTTAACCCCAGTGATCAGAAATTGTCAAAACGTGTTTTTCAGCAGAAATAAACACGTTTTGGCAACTTTGGTCACCACCATGTAACTTATAGGGCAGGAACAGCACAGTTTTCAAAACGTGTTTTTCAGCCCGAAATAAACGCGTTTTCTCAGCCCTTGGAATCGCAGTGTAACTGCCTGGCTCAGAAGAGCACACTGAGTCACCCCTTAACCCCAGTGATCAGAAATTGTCAAAACGTGTTTTTCAGCAGAAATAAACACGTTTTGGCAACTTTGGTCACCACCATGTAACTTATAGGGCAGGAACAGCACAGTTTTCAAAACGTGTTTTTCAGCCCGAAATAAACGCGTTTTCTCAACCCTTGGAATCGCAGTGTAACTGCCTGGCTCAGAAGAGCCCACAGAGTCAGCCCTTAACCCCAGTGATCAGAAATTGTCAAAACGTGTTTTTCAGCAGAAATAAACACGTTTTGGCAACTTTGGTCACCACCATGTAACTTATAGGGCAGGAACAGCACAGTTTTCAAAACGTGTTTTTCAGCCCGAAATAAACGCGTTTTCTCAGCCCTTGGAATCGCAGTGTAACTGCCTGGCTCAGAAGAGCCCACAGAGTCAGCCCTTAACCCCAGTGATCAGAAATTGTCAAAACGTGTTTTTCAGCAGAAATAAACACGTTTTGGCAACTTTGGTCACCACCATGTAACTTATAGGGCAAGAACAGCACAGTTTTCAAAATGTGTTTTTCAGCCCGAAATAAACGCGTTTTCTCAGCCCTTGGAATCGCAGTGTAACTGCCTGGCTCAGAAGAGCCCACAGAGTCAGCCCTTAACCCCAGTGATCAGAAATTGTCAAAACGTGTTTTTCAGCAGAAATAAACACGTTTTGGCAACTTTGGTCAAACCCATGTAACTTATAGGTCAGGAACAGCACAGTTTTCAAAACGTGTTTTTCAGCCCGAAATAAACGCGTTTTCTCAGCCCTTGGAATCGCAGTGTAACTGCCTGGCTCAGAAGAGCCCACAGAGTCAGCCCTTAACCCCAGTGATCAGAAATTGTCAAAACGTGTTTTTCAGCAGAAATAAACACGTTTTGGCAACTTTGGTCACCACCATGTAACTTATAGGGCAGGAACAGCACAGTTTTCAAAACGTGTTTTTCAGCCCGAAATAAACGCGTTTTCTCAGCCCTTGGAATCGCAGTGTAACTGCCTGGCTCAGAAGAGCCCACAGAGTCAGCCCTTAACCCCAGTGATCAGAAATTGTCAAAACGTGTTTTTCAGCAGAAATAAACACGTTTTGGCAACTTTGGTCAAACCCATGTAACTTATAGGGCAGGAACAGCACAGTTTTCAAAACGTGTTTTTCAGCCCGAAATAAACGCGTTTTCTCAGCCCTTGGAATCGCAGTGTAACTGCCTGGCTCAGAAGAGCCCACAGAGTCAGCCCTTAACCCCAGTGATCAGAAATTGTCAAAACGTGTTTTTCAGCAGAAATAAACACGTTTTGGCAACTTTGGTCACCACCATGTAACTTATAGAGCAGGAACAGCACAGTTTTCAAAACGTGTTTTTCAGCCCGAAATAAACGCGTTTTCTCAGCCCTTGGAATCGCAGTGTAACTGCCTGGCTCAGAAGAGCCCACAGAGTCAGCCCTTAACCCCAGTGATCAGAAATTGTCAAAACGTGTTTTTCAGCAGAAATAAACACGTTTTGGCAACTTTGGTCACCACCATGTAACTTATAGGGCAGGAACAGCACAGTTTTCAAAACGTGTTTTTCAGACCGAAATAAACACGTTTTCTCAGCCCTTAGAATCGCAATGTAACTGCCTGGCTCAGAAGAGCCCACAGAGTCAGCCCTTAACCCCAGTGATCATAAATTGTCAAAACGTGTTTTTCAGCAGAAATAAACACGTTTTGGCAACTTTGGTCAAACCCATGTAACTTATAGGACAGGAACAGCACAGTTTTCAAAACGTGTTTTTCAGCCCGAAATAAACGCGTTTTCTCAGCCCTTGGAATCGCAGTGTAACTGCCTGGCTCAGAAGAGCCCACAGAGTCAGCCCTTAACCCCAGTGATCAGAAATTGTCAAAACGTGTTTTTCAGCAGAAATAAACACGTTTTGGCAACTTTGGTCACCACCATGTAACTTATAGGGCAGGAACAGCACAGTTTTCAAAACGTGTTTTTCAGCCCGAAATAAACGCGTTTTCTCAGCCCTTGGAATCGCAGTGTAACTGCCTGGCTCAGAAGAGCCCACAGAGTCAGCCCTTAACCCCAGTGATCAGAAATTGTCAAAACGTGTTTTTCAGCAGAAATAAACACGTTTTGGCAACTTTGGTCACCACCATGTAACTTATAGGGCAGGAACAGCACAGTTTTCAAAACGTGTTTTTCAGCACGAAATAAACACGTTTTCTCAGCACTTAGAATCGCAGTGTAACTGCCTGGCTCAGAAGAGCCCACAGAGTCAGCCCTTAACCCCAGTGATCAGAAATTGTCAAAACGTGTTTTTCAGCAGAAATAAACACGTTTTGGCAACTTTGGTCAAATCCATGTAACTTATAGGGCAGGAACAGCACAGTTTTCAAAACGTGTTTTTCAGCCCGAAATAAACGCGTTTTCTCAGCCCTTGGAATCGCAGTGTAACTGCCTGGCTCAGAAGAGCCCACAGAGTCAGCCCTTAACCCCAGTGATCAGAAATTGTCTAAACGTGTTTTTCAGCAGAAATAAACACGTTTTGGCAACTTTGGTCACCACCATGTAACTTATAGGGCAGGAACAGCACAGTTTTCAAAACGTGTTTTTCAGCCCGAAATAAACGCGTTTTCTCAGCCCTTGGAATCGCAGTGTAACTGCCTGGCTCAGAAGAGCCCACAGAGTCAGCCCTTAACCCCAGTGATCAGAAATTGTCAAAACGTGTTTTTCAGCAGAAATAAACACGTTTTGGCAACTTTGGTCAAACCCATGTAACTTATAGGGCAGGAACAGCACAGTTTTCAAAACGTGTTTTTCAGCCCGAAATAAACGCGTTTTCTCAGCCCTTGGAATCGCAGTGTAACTGCCTGGCTCAGAAGAGCCCACAGAGTCAGCCCTTAACCCCAGTGATCAGAAATTGTCAAAACGTGTTTTTCAGCAGAAATAAACACGTTTTGGCAACTTTGGTCACCACCATGTAACTTATAGGGCAGGAACAGCACAGTTTTCAAAACGTGTTTTTCAGCCCGAAATAAACGCGTTTTCTCAGCCCTTGGAATCGCAGTGTAACTGCCTGGCTCAGAAGAGCCCACAGAGTCAGCCCTTAACCCCAGTGATCAGAAATTGTCAAAACGTGTTTTTCAGCAGAAATAAACACGTTTTGGCAACTTTGGTCACCACCATGTAACTTATAGGGCAGGAACAGCACAGTTTTCAAAACGTGTTTTTCAGCACGAAATAAACACGTTTTCTCAGCACTTAGAATCGCAGTGTAACTGCCTGGCTCAGAAGAGCCCACAGAGTCAGCCCTTAACCCCAGTGATCAGAAATTGTCAAAACGTGTTTTTCAGCAGAAATAAACACGTTTTGGCAACTTTGGTCACCACCATGTAACTTATAGGGCAGGAACAGCACAGTTTTCAAAACGTGTTTTTCAGACCGAAATAAACACGTTTTCTCAGCCCTTAGAATCGCAATGTAACTGCCTGGCTCAGAAGAGCCCACAGAGTCAGCCCTTAACCCCAGTGATCATAAATTGTCAAAACGTGTTTTTCAGCAGAAATAAACACGTTTTGGCAACTTTGGTCAAACCCATGTAACTTATATGACAGGAACAGCACAGTTTTCAAAACGTGTTTTTCAGCCCGAAATAAACGCGTTTTCTCAGCCCTTGGAATCGCAGTGTAACTGCCTGGCTCAGAAGAGCCCACAGATTCAGACCTTAACCCCAGTGATCAGAAAATGTCAAAACGTGTTTTTCAGCAGAAATAAACACGTTTTGGCAACTTTGGTCACCACCATGTAACTTATAGGGCAGGAACAGCACAGTTTTCAAAACGTGTTTTTCAGCCCGAAATAAACGCGTTTTCTCAGCCCTTGGAATCGCAGTGTAACTGCCTGCCTCAGAAGAGCCCACAGAGTCAGCCCTTAACCCCAGTGATCAGAAATTGTCAAAACGTGTTTTTCAGCAGAAATAAACACGTTTTGGCAACTTTGGTCACCACCATGTAACTTATAGGGCAGGAACAGCACAGTTTTCAAAACGTGTTTTTCAGCACGAAATAAACACGTTTTCTCAGCACTTAGAATCGCAATGTAACTGCCTGGCTCAGAAGAGCCCACAGAGTCAGCCCTTAACCCCAGTGATCATAAATTGTCAAAACGTGTTTTTCAGCAGAAATAAACACGTTTTGGCAACTTTGGTCAAACCCATGTAACTTATAGGACAGGAACAGCACAGTTTTCAAAACGTGTTTTTCAGCCCGAAATAAACGCGTTTTCTCAGCCCTTGGAATCGCAGTGTAACTGCCTGGCTCAGAAGAGCCCACAGATTCAGACCTTAACCCCAGTGATCAGAAAATGTCAAAACGTGTTTTTCAGCAGAAATAAACACGTTTTGGCAACTTTGGTCACCACCATGTAACTTATAGGGCAGGAACAGCACAGTTTTCAAAACGTGTTTTTCAGCCCGAAATAAACGCGTTTTCTCAGCCCTTGGAATCGCAGTGTAACTGCCTGGCTCAGAAGAGCCCACAGAGTCAGCCCTTAACCCCAGTGATCAGAAATTGTCAAAACGTGTTTTTCAGCAGAAATAAACACGTTTTGGCAACTTTGGTCACCACCATGTAACTTATAGGGCAGGAACAGCACAGTTTTCAAAACGTGTTTTTCAGCCCGAAATAAACACGTTTTCTCAGCCCTTAGAATCGCAGTGTAACTGCCTGGCTCAGAAGAGCCCACAGAGTCAGCCCTTAACCCCAGTGATCAGAAATTGTCAAAACGTGTTTTTCAGCAGAAATAAACACGTTTTGGCAACTTTGGTCAAACCCATGTAACTTATAGGGCAGGAACAGCACAGTTTTCAAAACGTGTTTTTCAGCCCGAAATAAACGCGTTTTCTCAGCCCTTGGAATCGCAGTGTAACTGCCTGGCTCAGAAGAGCCCACAGAGTCAGCCCTTAACCCCAGTGATCAGAAATTGTCAAAACGTGTTTTTCAGCAGAAATAAACACGTTTTGGCAACTTTGGTCACCACCATGTAACTTATAGGGCAGGAACAGCACAGTTTTCAAAACGTGTTTTTCAGCCCGAAATAAACGCGTTTTCTCAGCCCTTGGAATCGCAGTGTAACTGCCTGGCTCAGAAGAGCCCACAGAGTCAGCCCTTAACCCCAGTGATCAGAAATTGTCAAAACGTGTTTTTCAGCAGAAATAAACACGTTTTGGCAACTTTGGTCACCACCATGTAACTTATAGGGCAGGAACAGCACAGTTTTCAAAACGTGTTTTTCAGACCGAAATAAACACGTTTTCTCAGCCCTTAGAATCGCAATGTAACTGCCTGGCTCAGAAGAGCCCACAGAGTCAGCCCTTAACCCCAGTGATCATAAATTGTCAAAACGTGTTTTTCAGCAGAAATAAACACGTTTTGGCAACTTTGGTCAAACCCATGTAACTTATATGACAGGAACAGCACAGTTTTCAAAACGTGTTTTTCAGCCCGAAATAAACGCGTTTTCTCAGCCCTTGGAATCGCAGTGTAACTGCCTGGCTCAGAAGAGCCCACAGATTCAGACCTTAACCCCAGTGATCAGAAAATGTCAAAACGTGTTTTTCAGCAGAAATAAACACGTTTTGGCAACTTTGGTCACCACCATGTAACTTATAGGGCAGGAACAGCACAGTTTTCAAAACGTGTTTTTCAGCCCGAAATAAACGCGTTTTCTCAGCCCTTGGAATCGCAGTGTAACTGCCTGCCTCAGAAGAGCCCACAGAGTCAGCCCTTAACCCCAGTGATCAGAAATTGTCAAAACGTGTTTTTCAGCAGAAATAAACACGTTTTGGCAACTTTGGTCACCACCATGTAACTTATAGGGCAGGAACAGCACAGTTTTCAAAACGTGTTTTTCAGCACGAAATAAACACGTTTTCTCAGCACTTAGAATCGCAATGTAACTGCCTGGCTCAGAAGAGCCCACAGAGTCAGCCCTTAACCCCAGTGATCATAAATTGTCAAAACGTGTTTTTCAGCAGAAATAAACACGTTTTGGCAACTTTGGTCAAACCCATGTAACTTATAGGACAGGAACAGCACAGTTTTCAAAACGTGTTTTTCAGCCCGAAATAAACGCGTTTTCTCAGCCCTTGGAATCGCAGTGTAACTGCCTGGCTCAGAAGAGCCCACAGATTCAGACCTTAACCCCAGTGATCAGAAAATGTCAAAACGTGTTTTTCAGCAGAAATAAACACGTTTTGGCAACTTTGGTCACCACCATGTAACTTATAGGGCAGGAACAGCACAGTTTTCAAAACGTGTTTTTCAGCCCGAAATAAACGCGTTTTCTCAGCCCTTGGAATCGCAGTGTAACTGCCTGGCTCAGAAGAGCCCACAGAGTCAGCCCTTAACCCCAGTGATCAGAAATTGTCAAAACGTGTTTTTCAGCAGAAATAAACACGTTTTGGCAACTTTGGTCACCACCATGTAACTTATAGGGCAGGAACAGCACAGTTTTCAAAACGTGTTTTTCAGCCCGAAATAAACACGTTTTCTCAGCCCTTAGAATCGCAGTGTAACTGCCTGGCTCAGAAGAGCCCACAGAGTCAGCCCTTAACCCCAGTGATCAGAAATTGTCAAAACGTGTTTTTCAGCAGAAATAAACACGTTTTGGCAACTTTGGTCAAACCCATGTAACTTATAGGGCAGGAACAGCACAGTTTTCAAAACGTGTTTTTCAGCCCGAAATAAACGCGTTTTCTCAGCCCTTGGAATCGCAGTGTAACTGCCTGGCTCAGAAGAGCACACTGAGTCACCCCTTAACCCCAGTGATCAGAAATTGTCAAAACGTGTTTTTCAGCAGAAATAAACACGTTTTGGCAACTTTGGTCACCACCATGTAACTTATAGGGCAGGAACAGCACAGTTTTCAAAACGTGTTTTTCAGCCCGAAATAAACACGTTTTCTCAGCCCTTAGAATCGCAGTGTAACTGCCTGGCTCAGAAGAGCCCACAGAGTCAGCCCTTAACCCCAGTGATCAGAAATTGTCAAAACGTGTTTTTCAGCAGAAATAAACACGTTTTGGCAACTTTGGTCAAACCCATGTAACTTATAGGGCAGGAACAGCACAGTTTTCAAAACGTGTTTTTCAGCCCGAAATAAACGCGTTTTCTCAGCCCTTGGAATCGCAGTGTAACTGCCTGCCTCAGAAGAGCCCACAGAGTCAGCCCTTAACCCCAGTGATCAGAAATTGTCAAAACGTGTTTTTCAGCAGAAATAAACATGTTTTGGCAACTTTGGTCAAACCCATGTAACTTATAGGGCAGGAACAGCACAGTTTTCAAAACGTGTTTTTCAGCCCGAAATAAACGCGTTTTCTCAGCCCTTGGAATCGCAGTGTAACTGCCTGCCTCAGAAGAGCCCACAGAGTCAGCCCTTAACCCCAGTGATCAGAAATTGTCAAAACGTGTTTTTCAGCAGAAATAAACACGTTTTGGCAACTTTGGTCACCACCATGTAACTTATAGGGCAGGAACAGCACAGTTTTCAAAAAGTGTTTTTCAGCACGAAATAAACACGTTTTCTCAGCACTTAGAATCGCAGTGTAACTGCCTGGCTCAGAAGAGCCCACAGAGTCAGCCCTTAACCCCAGTGATCAGAAATTGTCAAAACGTGTTTTTCAGCAGAAATAAACACGTTTTGGCAACTTTGGTCAAATCCATGTAACTTATAGGGCAGGAACAGCACAGTTTTCAAAACGTGTTTTTCAGCCCGAAATAAACGCGTTTTCTCAGCCCTTGGAATCGCAGTGTAACTGCCTGGCTCAGAAGAGCCCACAGAGTCAGCCCTTAACCCCAGTGATCAGAAATTGTCTAAACGTGTTTTTCAGCAGAAATAAACACGTTTTGGCAACTTTGGTCACCACCATGTAACTTATAGGGCAGGAACAGCACAGTTTTCAAAACGTGTTTTTCAGCCCGAAATAAACGCGTTTTCTCAGCCCTTGGAATCGCAGTGTAACTGCCTGGCTCAGAAGAGCCCACAGAGTCAGCCCTTAACCCCAGTGATCAGAAATTGTCAAAACGTGTTTTTCAGCAGAAATAAACACGTTTTGGCAACTTTGGTCAAACCCATGTAACTTATAGGGCAGGAACAGCACAGTTTTCAAAACGTGTTTTTCAGCCCGAAATAAACGCGTTTTCTCAGCCCTTGGAATCGCAGTGTAACTGCCTGGCTCAGAAGAGCCCACAGAGTCAGCCCTTAACCCCAGTGATCAGAAATTGTCAAAACGTGTTTTTCAGCAGAAATAAACACGTTTTGGCAACTTTGGTCACCACCATGTAACTTATAGGGCAGGAACAGCACAGTTTTCAAAACGTGTTTTTCAGCCCGAAATAAACGCGTTTTCTCAGCCCTTGGAATCGCAGTGTAACTGCCTGGCTCAGAAGAGCCCACAGAGTCAGCCCTTAACCCCAGTGATCAGAAATTGTCAAAACGTGTTTTTCAGCAGAAATAAACACGTTTTGGCAACTTTGGTCACCACCATGTAACTTATAGGGCAGGAACAGCACAGTTTTCAAAACGTGTTTTTCAGCACGAAATAAACACGTTTTCTCAGCACTTAGAATCGCAGTGTAACTGCCTGGCTCAGAAGAGCCCACAGAGTCAGCCCTTAACCCCAGTGATCAGAAATTGTCAAAACGTGTTTTTCAGCAGAAATAAACACGTTTTGGCAACTTTGGTCAAACCCATGTAACTTATAGGGCAGGAACAGCACAGTTTTCAAAACGTGTTTTTCAGCCCGAAATAAACGCGTTTTCTCAGCCCTTGGAATCGCAGTGTAACTGCCTGGCTCAGAAGAGCACACTGAGTCACCCCTTAACCCCAGTGATCAGAAATTGTCAAAACGTGTTTTTCAGCAGAAATAAACACGTTTTGGCAACTTTGGTCACCACCATGTAACTTATAGGGCAGGAACAGCACAGTTTTCAAAACGTGTTTTTCAGCCCGAAATAAACACGTTTTCTCAGCCCTTAGAATCGCAGTGTAACTGCCTGGCTCAGAAGAGCCCACAGAGTCAGCCCTTAACCCCAGTGATCAGAAATTGTCAAAACGTGTTTTTCAGCAGAAATAAACACGTTTTGGCAACTTTGGTCAAACCCATGTAACTTATAGGGCAGGAACAGCACAGTTTTCAAAACGTGTTTTTCAGCCCGAAATAAACGCGTTTTCTCAGCCCTTGGAATCGCAGTGTAACTGCCTGCCTCAGAAGAGCCCACAGAGTCAGCCCTTAACCCCAGTGATCAGAAATTGTCAAAACGTGTTTTTCAGCAGAAATAAACATGTTTTGGCAACTTTGGTCAAACCCATGTAACTTATAGGGCAGGAACAGCACAGTTTTCAAAACGTGTTTTTCAGCCCGAAATAAACGCGTTTTCTCAGCCCTTGGAATCGCAGTGTAACTGCCTGCCTCAGAAGAGCCCACAGAGTCAGCCCTTAACCCCAGTGATCAGAAATTGTCAAAACGTGTTTTTCAGCAGAAATAAACACGTTTTGGCAACTTTGGTCACCACCATGTAACTTATAGGGCAGGAACAGCACAGTTTTCAAAAAGTGTTTTTCAGCACGAAATAAACACGTTTTCTCAGCACTTAGAATCGCAGTGTAACTGCCTGGCTCAGAAGAGCCCACAGAGTCAGCCCTTAACCCCAGTGATCAGAAATTGTCAAAACGTGTTTTTCAGCAGAAATAAACACGTTTTGGCAACTTTGGTCAAATCCATGTAACTTATAGGGCAGGAACAGCACAGTTTTCAAAACGTGTTTTTCAGCCCGAAATAAACGCGTTTTCTCAGCCCTTGGAATCGCAGTGTAACTGCCTGGCTCAGAAGAGCCCACAGAGTCAGCCCTTAACCCCAGTGATCAGAAATTGTCTAAACGTGTTTTTCAGCAGAAATAAACACGTTTTGGCAACTTTGGTCACCACCATGTAACTTATAGGGCAGGAACAGCACAGTTTTCAAAACGTGTTTTTCAGCCCGAAATAAACGCGTTTTCTCAGCCCTTGGAATCGCAGTGTAACTGCCTGGCTCAGAAGAGCCCACAGAGTCAGCCCTTAACCCCAGTGATCAGAAATTGTCAAAACGTGTTTTTCAGCAGAAATAAACACGTTTTGGCAACTTTGGTCAAACCCATGTAACTTATAGGGCAGGAACAGCACAGTTTTCAAAACGTGTTTTTCAGCCCGAAATAAACGCGTTTTCTCAGCCCTTGGAATCGCAGTGTAACTGCCTGGCTCAGAAGAGCCCACAGAGTCAGCCCTTAACCCCAGTGATCAGAAATTGTCAAAACGTGTTTTTCAGCAGAAATAAACACGTTTTGGCAACTTTGGTCACCACCATGTAACTTATAGGGCAGGAACAGCACAGTTTTCAAAACGTGTTTTTCAGCCCGAAATAAACGCGTTTTCTCAGCCCTTGGAATCGCAGTGTAACTGCCTGGCTCAGAAGAGCCCACAGAGTCAGCCCTTAACCCCAGTGATCAGAAATTGTCAAAACGTGTTTTTCAGCAGAAATAAACACGTTTTGGCAACTTTGGTCACCACCATGTAACTTATAGGGCAGGAACAGCACAGTTTTCAAAACGTGTTTTTCAGCACGAAATAAACACGTTTTCTCAGCACTTAGAATCGCAGTGTAACTGCCTGGCTCAGAAGAGCCCACAGAGTCAGCCCTTAACCCCAGTGATCAGAAATTGTCAAAACGTGTTTTTCAGCAGAAATAAACACGTTTTGGCAACTTTGGTCACCACCATGTAACTTATAGGGCAGGAACAGCACAGTTTTCAAAACGTGTTTTTCAGACCGAAATAAACACGTTTTCTCAGCCCTTAGAATCGCAATGTAACTGCCTGGCTCAGAAGAGCCCACAGAGTCAGCCCTTAACCCCAGTGATCATAAATTGTCAAAACGTGTTTTTCAGCAGAAATAAACACGTTTTGGCAACTTTGGTCAAACCCATGTAACTTATAGGACAGGAACAGCACAGTTTTCAAAACGTGTTTTTCAGCCCGAAATAAACGCGTTTTCTCAGCCCTTGGAATCGCAGTGTAACTGCCTGGCTCAGAAGAGCCCACAGATTCAGACCTTAACCCCAGTGATCAGAAAATGTCAAAACGTGTTTTTCAGCAGAAATAAACACGTTTTGGCAACTTTGGTCACCACCATGTAACTTATAGGGCAGGAACAGCACAGTTTTCAAAACGTGTTTTTCAGCCCGAAATAAACGCGTTTTCTCAGCCCTTGGAATCGCAGTGTAACTGCCTGCCTCAGAAGAGCCCACAGAGTCAGCCCTTAACCCCAGTGATCAGAAATTGTCAAAACGTGTTTTTCAGCAGAAATAAACACGTTTTGGCAACTTTGGTCACCACCATGTAACTTATAGGGCAGGAACAGCACAGTTTTCAAAACGTGTTTTTCAGCACGAAATAAACACGTTTTCTCAGCACTTAGAATCGCAGTGTAACTGCCTGGCTCAGAAGAGCCCACAGAGTCAGCCCTTAACCCCAGTGATCAGAAATTGTCTAAACGTGTTTTTCAGCAGAAATAAACACGTTTTGGCAACTTTGGTCACCACCATGTAACTTATAGGGCAGGAACAGCACAGTTTTCAAAACGTGTTTTTCAGCCCGAAATAAACGCGTTTTCTCAGCCCTTGGAATCGCAGTGTAACTGCCTGGCTCAGAAGAGCCCACAGAGTCAGCCCTTAACCCCAGTGATCAGAAATTGTCAAAACGTGTTTTTCAGCAGAAATAAACACGTTTTGGCAACTTTGGTCACCACCATGTAACTTATAGGGCAGGAACAGCACAGTTTTCAAAACGTGTTTTTCAGCCCGAAATAAACGCGTTTTCTCAGCCCTTGGAATCGCAGTGTAACTGCCTGGCTCAGAAGAGCCCACAGAGTCAGCCCTTAACCCCAGTGATCAGAAATAGTCAAAACGTGTTTTTCAGCAGAAATAAACACGTTTTGGCAACTTTGGTCAAACCCATGTAACTTATAGGGCAGGAACAGCACAGTTTTCAAAACGTGTTTTTCAGCCCGAAATAAACGCGTTTTCTCAGCCCTTGGAATCGCAGTGTAACTGCCTGGCTCAGAAGAGCCCACAGAGTCAGCCCTTAACCCCAGTGATCAGAAAATGTCAAAACGTGTTTTTCAGCAGAAATAAACACGTTTTGGCAACTTTGGTCACCACCATGTAACTTATAGGGCAGGAACAGCACAGTTTTCAAAACGTGTTTTTCAGCCCGAAATAAACGCGTTTTCTCAGCCCTTGGAATCGCAGTGTAACTGCCTGGCTCAGAAGAGCCCACAGAGTCAGCCCTTAACCCCAGTGATCAGAAATTGTCAAAACGTGTTTTTCAGCAGAAATAAACACGTTTTGGCAACTTTGGTCACCACCATGTAACTTATAGGGCAGGAACAGCACAGTTTTCAAAACGTGTTTTTCAGCCCGAAATAAACACGTTTTCTCAGCCCTTAGAATCGCAGTGTAACTGCCTGGCTCAGAAGAGCCCACAGAGTCAGCCCTTAACCCCAGTGATCAGAAATTGTCAAAACGTGTTTTTCAGCAGAAATAAACATGTTTTGGCAACTTTGGTCAAACCCATGTAACTTATAGGGCAGGAACAGCACAGTTTTCAAAACGTGTTTTTCAGCCCGAAATAAACGCGTTTTCTCAGCCCTTGGAATCGCAGTGTAACTGCCTGCCTCAGAAGAGCCCACAGAGTCAGCCCTTAACCCCAGTGATCAGAAATTGTCAAAACGTGTTTTTCAGCAGAAATAAACACGTTTTGGCAACTTTGGTCACCACCATGTAACTTATAGGGCAGGAACAGCACAGTTTTCAAAACGTGTTTTTCAGCACGAAATAAACACGTTTTCTCAGCACTTAGAATCGCAGTGTAACTGCCTGGCTCAGAAGAGCCCACAGAGTCAGCCCTTAACCCCAGTGATCAGAAATTGTCAAAACGTGTTTTTCAGCAGAAATAAACACGTTTTGGCAACTTTGGTCACCACCATGTAACTTATAGGGCAGGAACAGCACAGTTTTCAAAACGTGTTTTTCAGCCCGAAATAAACGCGTTTTCTCAGCCCTTGGAATCGCAGTGTAACTGCCTGGCTCAGAAGAGCCCACAGAGTCAGCCCTTAACCCCAGTGATCAGAAATTGTCAAAACGTGTTTTTCAGCAGAAATAAACACGTTTTGGCAACTTTGGTCACCACCATGTAACTTATAGGGCAGGAACAGCACAGTTTTCAAAACGTGTTTTTCAGCCCGAAATAAACGCGTTTTCTCAGCCCTTGGAATCGCAGTGTAACTGCCTGGCTCAGAAGAGCCCACAGAGTCAGCCCTTAACCCCAGTGATCAGAAATTGTCAAAACGTGTTTTTCAGCAGAAATAAACACGTTTTGGCAACTTTGGTCACCACCATGTAACTTATAGGGCAAGAACAGCACAGTTTTCAAAACGTGTTTTTCAGCCCGAAATAAACGCGTTTTCTCAGCCCTTGGAATCGCAGTGTAACTGCCTGGCTCAGAAGAGCCCACAGAGTCAGCCCTTAACCCCAGTGATCAGAAATTGTCAAAACGTGTTTTTCAGCAGAAATAAACACGTTTTGGCAACTTTGGTCAAACCCATGTAACTTATAGGACAGGAACAGCACAGTTTTCAAAACGTGTTTTTCAGCCCGAAATAAACGCGTTTTCTCAGCCCTTGGAATCGCAGTGTAACTGCCTGGCTCAGAAGAGCCCACAGATTCAGACCTTAACCCCAGTGATCAGAAAATGTCAAAACGTGTTTTTCAGCAGAAATAAACACGTTTTGGCAACTTTGGTCACCACCATGTAACTTATAGGGCAGGAACAGCACAGTTTTCAAAACGTGTTTTTCAGCCCGAAATAAACGCGTTTTCTCAGCCCTTGGAATCGCAGTGTAACTGCCTGCCTCAGAAGAGCCCACAGAGTCAGCCCTTAACCCCAGTGATCAGAAATTGTCAAAACGTGTTTTTCAGCAGAAATAAACACGTTTTGGCAACTTTGGTCACCACCATGTAACTTATAGGGCAGGAACAGCACAGTTTTCAAAACGTGTTTTTCAGCACGAAATAAACGCGTTTTCTCAGCCCTTGGAATCGCAGTGTAACTGCCTGGCTCAGAAGAGCCCACAGAGTCAGCCCTTAACCCCAGTGATCAGAAATAGTCAAAACGTGTTTTTCAGCAGAAATAAACACGTTTTGGCAACTTTGGTCAAACCCATGTAACTTATAGGGCAGGAACAGCACAGTTTTCAAAACGTGTTTTTCAGCCCGAAATAAACGCGTTTTCTCAGCCCTTGGAATCGCAGTGTAACTGCCTGGCTCAGAAGAGCCCACAGAGTCAGCCCTTAACCCCAGTGATCAGAAAATGTCAAAACGTGTTTTTCAGCAGAAATAAACACGTTTTGGCAACTTTGGTCACCACCATGTAACTTATAGGGCAGGAACAGCACAGTTTTCAAAACGTGTTTTTCAGCCCGAAATAAACGCGTTTTCTCAGCCCTTGGAATCGCAGTGTAACTGCCTGGCTCAGAAGAGCCCACAGAGTCAGCCCTTAACCCCAGTGATCAGAAATTGTCAAAACGTGTTTTTCAGCAGAAATAAACACGTTTTGGCAACTTTGGTCACCACCATGTAACTTATAGGGCAGGAACAGCACAGTTTTCAAAACGTGTTTTTCAGCCCGAAATAAACACGTTTTCTCAGCCCTTAGAATCGCAGTGTAACTGCCTGGCTCAGAAGAGCCCACAGAGTCAGCCCTTAACCCCAGTGATCAGAAATTGTCAAAACGTGTTTTTCAGCAGAAATAAACATGTTTTGGCAACTTTGGTCAAACCCATGTAACTTATAGGGCAGGAACAGCACAGTTTTCAAAACGTGTTTTTCAGCCCGAAATAAACGCGTTTTCTCAGCCCTTGGAATCGCAGTGTAACTGCCTGCCTCAGAAGAGCCCACAGAGTCAGCCCTTAACCCCAGTGATCAGAAATTGTCAAAACGTGTTTTTCAGCAGAAATAAACACGTTTTGGCAACTTTGGTCACCACCATGTAACTTATAGGGCAGGAACAGCACAGTTTTCAAAACGTGTTTTTCAGCACGAAATAAACACGTTTTCTCAGCACTTAGAATCGCAGTGTAACTGCCTGGCTCAGAAGAGCCCACAGAGTCAGCCCTTAACCCCAGTGATCAGAAATTGTCAAAACGTGTTTTTCAGCAGAAATAAACACGTTTTGGCAACTTTGGTCACCACCATGTAACTTATAGGGCAGGAACAGCACAGTTTTCAAAACGTGTTTTTCAGCCCGAAATAAACGCGTTTTCTCAGCCCTTGGAATCGCAGTGTAACTGCCTGGCTCAGAAGAGCCCACAGAGTCAGCCCTTAACCCCAGTGATCAGAAATTGTCAAAACGTGTTTTTCAGCAGAAATAAACACGTTTTGGCAACTTTGGTCACCACCATGTAACTTATAGGGCAGGAACAGCACAGTTTTCAAAACGTGTTTTTCAGCCCGAAATAAACGCGTTTTCTCAGCCCTTGGAATCGCAGTGTAACTGCCTGGCTCAGAAGAGCCCACAGAGTCAGCCCTTAACCCCAGTGATCAGAAATTGTCAAAACGTGTTTTTCAGCAGAAATAAACACGTTTTGGCAACTTTGGTCACCACCATGTAACTTATAGGGCAAGAACAGCACAGTTTTCAAAACGTGTTTTTCAGCCCGAAATAAACGCGTTTTCTCAGCCCTTGGAATCGCAGTGTAACTGCCTGGCTCAGAAGAGCCCACAGAGTCAGCCCTTAACCCCAGTGATCAGAAATTGTCAAAACGTGTTTTTCAGCAGAAATAAACACGTTTTGGCAACTTTGGTCAAACCCATGTAACTTATAGGGCAGGAACAGCACAGTTTTCAAAACGTGTTTTTCAGCCCGAAATAAACGCGTTTTCTCAGCCCTTGGAATCGCAGTGTAACTGCCTGGCTCAGAAGAGCCCACAGAGTCAGCCCTTAACCCCAGTGATCAGAAATTGTCAAAACGTGTTTTTCAGCAGAAATAAACACGTTTTGGCAACTTTGGTCACCACCATGTAACTTATAGGGCAGGAACAGCACAGTTTTCAAAACGTGTTTTTCAGCCCGAAATAAACGCGTTTTCTCAGCCCTTGGAATCGCAGTGTAACTGCCTGGCTCAGAAGAGCCCACAGAGTCAGCCCTTAACCCCAGTGATCAGAAATTGTCAAAACGTGTTTTTCAGCAGAAATAAACACGTTTTGGCAACTTTGGTCAAACCCATGTAACTTATAGGGCAGGAACAGCACAGTTTTCAAAACGTGTTTTTCAGCCCGAAATAAACGCGTTTTCTCAGCCCTTGGAATCGCAGTGTAACTGCCTGGCTCAGAAGAGCCCACAGAGTCAGCCCTTAACCCCAGTGATCAGAAATTGTCAAAACGTGTTTTTCAGCAGAAATAAACACGTTTTGGCAACTTTGGTCACCACCATGTAACTTATAGGGCAGGAACAGCACAGTTTTCAAAACGTGTTTTTCAGCCCGAAATAAACGCGTTTTCTCAGCCCTTGGAATCGCAGTGTAACTGCCTGGCTCAGAAGAGCCCACAGAGTCAGCCCTTAACCCCAGTGATCAGAAATTGTCTAAACGTGTTTTTCAGCAGAAATAAACACGTTTTGGCAACTTTGGTCACCACCATGTAACTTATAGGGCAGGAACAGCACAGTTTTCAAAACGTGTTTTTCAGCCCGAAATAAACGCGTTTTCTCAGCCCTTGGAATCGCAGTGTAACTGCCTGGCTCAGAAGAGCCCACAGAGTCAGCCCTTAACCCCAGTGATCAGAAATTGTCAAAACGTGTTTTTCAGCAGAAATAAACACGTTTTGGCAACTTTGGTCACCACCATGTAACTTATAGGGCAGGAACAGCACAGTTTTCAAAACGTGTTTTTCAGCCCGAAATAAACGCGTTTTCTCAGCCCTTGGAATCGCAGTGTAACTGCCTGGCTCAGAAGAGCCCACAGAGTCAGCCCTTAACCCCAGTGATCAGAAATTGTCAAAACGTGTTTTTCAGCAGAAATAAACACGTTTTGGCAACTTTGGTCACCACCATGTAACTTATAGGGCAAGAACAGCACAGTTTTCAAAACGTGTTTTTCAGCCCGAAATAAACGCGTTTTCTCAGCCCTTGGAATCGCAGTGTAACTGCCTGGCTCAGAAGAGCCCACAGAGTCAGCCCTTAACCCCAGTGATCAGAAATTGTCAAAACGTGTTTTTCAGCAGAAATAAACACGTTTTGGCAACTTTGGTCAAACCCATGTAACTTATAGGGCAGGAACAGCACAGTTTTCAAAACGTGTTTTTCAGCCCGAAATAAACGCGTTTTCTCAGCCCTTGGAATCGCAGTGTAACTGCCTGGCTCAGAAGAGCCCACAGAGTCAGCCCTTAACCCCAGTGATCAGAAATTGTCAAAACGTGTTTTTCAGCAGAAATAAACACGTTTTGGCAACTTTGGTCACCACCATGTAACTTATAGGGCAGGAACAGCACAGTTTTCAAAACGTGTTTTTCAGCCCGAAATAAACGCGTTTTCTCAGCCCTTGGAATCGCAGTGTAACTGCCTGGCTCAGAAGAGCCCACAGAGTCAGCCCTTAACCCCAGTGATCAGAAATTGTCAAAACGTGTTTTTCAGCAGAAATAAACACGTTTTGGCAACTTTGGTCAAACCCATGTAACTTATAGGGCAGGAACAGCACAGTTTTCAAAACGTGTTTTTCAGCCCGAAATAAACGCGTTTTCTCAGCCCTTGGAATCGCAGTGTAACTGCCTGGCTCAGAAGAGCCCACAGAGTCAGCCCTTAACCCCAGTGATCAGAAATTGTCAAAACGTGTTTTTCAGCAGAAATAAACACGTTTTGGCAACTTTGGTCACCACCATGTAACTTATAGGGCAGGAACAGCACAGTTTTCAAAACGTGTTTTTCAGCCCGAAATAAACGCGTTTTCTCAGCCCTTGGAATCGCAGTGTAACTGCCTGGCTCAGAAGAGCCCACAGAGTCAGCCCTTAACCCCAGTGATCAGAAATTGTCTAAACGTGTTTTTCAGCAGAAATAAACACGTTTTGGCAACTTTGGTCACCACCATGTAACTTATAGGGCAGGAACAGCACAGTTTTCAAAACGTGTTTTTCAGCCCGAAATAAACGCGTTTTCTCAGCCCTTGGAATCGCAGTGTAACTGCCTGGCTCAGAAGAGCCCACAGAGTCAGCCCTTAACCCCAGTGATCAGAAATTGTCAAAACGTGTTTTTCAGCAGAAATAAACACGTTTTGGCAACTTTGGTCACCACCATGTAACTTATAGGGCAAGAACAGCACAGTTTTCAAAACGTGTTTTTCAGCCCGAAATAAACGCGTTTTCTCAGCCCTTAGAATCGCAGTGTAACTGCCTGGCTCAGAAGAGCCCACAGAGTCAGCCCTTAACCCCAGTGATCAGAAATTGTCTAAACGTGTTTTTCAGCAGAAATAAACACGTTTTGGCAACTTTGGTCACCACCATGTAACTTATAGGGCAGGAACAGCACAGTTTTCAAAACGTGTTTTTCAGCCCGAAATAAACGCGTTTTCTCAGCCCTTGGAATCGCAGTGTAACTGCCTGGCTCAGAAGAGCCCACAGAGTCAGCCCTTAACCCCAGTGATCAGAAATTGTCAAAACGTGTTTTTCAGCAGAAATAAACACGTTTTGGCAACTTTGGTCACCACCATGTAACTTATAGGGCAGGAACAGCACAGTTTTCAAAACGTGTTTTTCAGCCCGAAATAAACGCGTTTTCTCAGCCCTTGGAATCGCAGTGTAACTGCCTGGCTCAGAAGAGCCCACAGAGTCAGCCCTTAACCCCAGTGATCAGAAATTGTCAAAACGTGTTTTTCAGCAGAAATAAACACGTTTTGGCAACTTTGGTCAAACCCATGTAACTTATAGGGCAGGAACAGCACAGTTTTCAAAACGTGTTTTTCAGCCCGAAATAAACGCGTTTTCTCAGCCCTTGGAATCGCAGTGTAACTGCCTGGCTCAGAAGAGCCCACAGAGTCAGCCCTTAACCCCAGTGATCAGAAAATGTCAAAACGTGTTTTTCAGCAGAAATAAACACGTTTTGGCAACTTTGGTCACCACCATGTAACTTATAGGGCAGGAACAGCACAGTTTTCAAAACGTGTTTTTCAGCCCGAAATAAACGCGTTTTCTCAGCCCTTGGAATCGCAGTGTAACTGCCTGGCTCAGAAGAGCCCACAGAGTCAGCCCTTAACCCCAGTGATCAGAAATTGTCAAAACGTGTTTTTCAGCAGAAATAAACACGTTTTGGCAACTTTGGTCACCACCATGTAACTTATAGGGCAAGAACAGCACAGTTTTCAAAACGTGTTTTTCAGCCCGAAATAAACGCGTTTTCTCAGCCCTTGGAATCGCAGTGTAACTGCCTGGCTCAGAAGAGCACACTGAGTCACCCCTTAACCCCAGTGATCAGAAATTGTCAAAACGTGTTTTTCAGCAGAAATAAACACGTTTTGGCAACTTTGGTCACCACCATGTAACTTATAGGGCAGGAACAGCACAGTTTTCAAAACGTGTTTTTCAGCCCGAAATAAACACGTTTTCTCAGCCCTTAGAATCGCAGTGTAACTGCCTGGCTCAGAAGAGCCCACAGAGTCAGCCCTTAACCCCAGTGATCAGAAATTGTCAAAACGTGTTTTTCAGCAGAAATAAACACGTTTTGGCAACTTTGGTCAAACCCATGTAACTTATAGGGCAGGAACAGCACAGTTTTCAAAACGTGTTTTTCAGCCCGAAATAAACGCGTTTTCTCAGCCCTTGGAATCGCAGTGTAACTGCCTGGCTCAGAAGAGCCCACAGAGTCAGCCCTTAACCCCAGTGATCAGAAATTGTCAAAACGTGTTTTTCAGCAGAAAAAAACACGTTTTGGCAACTTTGGTCAAATCCATGTAACTTATAGGGCAGGAACAGCACAGTTTTCAAAACGTGTTTTTCAGCCCGAAATAAACGCGTTTTCTCAGCCCTTGGAATCGCAGTGTAACTGCCTGGCTCAGAAGAGCCCACAGAGTCAGCCCTTAACCCCAGTGATCAGAAATTGTCTAAACGTGTTTTTCAGCAGAAATAAACACGTTTTGGCAACTTTGGTCACCACCATGTAACTTATAGGGCAGGAACAGCACAGTTTTCAAAACGTGTTTTTCAGCCCGAAATAAACGCGTTTTCTCATCCCTTGGAATCGCAGTGTAACTGCCTGGCTCAGAAGAGCCCACAGAGTCAGCCCTTAACCCCAGTGATCAGAAATTGTCAAAACGTGTTTTTCAGCAGAAATAAACACGTTTTGGCAACTTTGGTCACCACCATGTAACTTATAGGGCAAGAACAGCACAGTTTTCAAAACGTGTTTTTCAGCCCGAAATAAACGCGTTTTCTCAGCCCTTAGAATCGCAGTGTAACTGCCTGGCTCAGAAGAGCCCACAGAGTCAGCCCTTAACCCCAGTGATCAGAAATTGTCTAAACGTGTTTTTCAGCAGAAATAAACACGTTTTGGCAACTTTGGTCACCACCATGTAACTTATAGGGCAGGAACAGCACAGTTTTCAAAACGTGTTTTTCAGCCCGAAATAAACACGTTTTCTCAGCCCTTAGAATCGCAGTGTAACTGCCTGGCTCAGAAGAGCCCACAGAGTCAGCCCTTAACCCCAGTGATCAGAAATTGTCAAAACGTGTTTTTCAGCAGAAATAAACACGTTTTGGCAACTTTGGTCAAACCCATGTAACTTATAGGGCAGGAACAGCACAGTTTTCAAAACGTGTTTTTCAGCCCGAAATAAACGCGTTTTCTCAGCCCTTGGAATCGCAGTGTAACTGCCTGCCTCAGAAGAGCCCACAGAGTCAGCCCTTAACCCCAGTGATCAGAAATTGTCAAAACGTGTTTTTCAGCAGAAATAAACACGTTTTGGCAACTTTGGTCACCACCATGTAACTTATAGGGCAGGAACAGCACAGTTTTCAAAACGTGTTTTTCAGCACGAAATAAACACGTTTTCTCAGCACTTAGAATCGCAGTGTAACTGCCTGGCTCAGAAGAGCCAACAGAGTCAGCCCTTAACCCCAGTGATCAGAAATTGTCAAAACGTGTTTTTCAGCAGAAATAAACACGTTTTGGCAACTTTGGTCAAATCCATGTAACTTATAGGGCAGGAACAGCACAGTTTTCAAAACGTGTTTTTCAGCCCGAAATAAACGCGTTTTCTCAGCCCTTGGAATCGCAGTGTAACTGCCTGGCTCAGAAGAGCCCACAGAGTCAGCCCTTAACCCCAGTGATCAGAAATTGTCAAAACGTGTTTTTCAGCAGAAATAAACACGTTTTGGCAACTTTGGTCACCACCATGTAACTTATAGGGCAGGAACAGCACAGTTTTCAAAACGTGTTTTTCAGCCCGAAATAAACGCGTTTTCTCAGCCCTTGGAATCGCAGTGTAACTGCCTGGCTCAGAAGAGCCCACAGAGTCAGCCCTTAACCCCAGTGATCAGAAATTGTCAAAACGTGTTTTTCAGCAGAAATAAACACGTTTTGGCAACTTTGGTCACCACCATGTAACTTATAGGGCAGGAACAGCACAGTTTTCAAAACGTGTTTTTCAGCCCGAAATAAACGCGTTTTCTCAGCCCTTGGAATCGCAGTGTAACTGCCTGGCTCAGAAGAGCCCACAGAGTCAGCCCTTAACCCCAGTGATCAGAAATTGTCAAAACGTGTTTTTCAGCAGAAATAAACACGTTTTGGCAACTTTGGTCACCACCATGTAACTTATAGGGCAAGAACAGCACAGTTTTCAAAATGTGTTTTTCAGCCCGAAATAAACGCGTTTTCTCAGCCCTTGGAATCGCAGTGTAACTGCCTGGCTCAGAAGAGCCCACAGAGTCAGCCCTTAACCCCAGTGATCAGAAATTGTCAAAACGTGTTTTTCAGCAGAAATAAACACGTTTTGGCAACTTTGGTCAAACCCATGTAACTTATAGGGCAGGAACAGCACAGTTTTCAAAACGTGTTTTTCAGCCCGAAATAAACGCGTTTTCTCAGCCCTTGGAATCGCAGTGTAACTGCCTGGCTCAGAAGAGCCCACAGAGTCAGCCCTTAACCCCAGTGATCAGAAAATGTCAAAACATGTTTTTCAGCAGAAATAAACACGTTTTGGCAACTTTGGTCACCACCATGTAACTTATAGGGCAGGAACAGCACAGTTTTCAAAACGTGTTTTTCAGCCCGAAATAAACGCGTTTTCTCAGCCCTTGGAATCGCAGTGTAACTGCCTGGCTCAGAAGAGCCCACAGAGTCAGCCCTTAACCCCAGTGATCAGAAATTGTCAAAACGTGTTTTTCAGCAGAAATAAACACGTTTTGGCAACTTTGGTCACCACCATGTAACTTATAGGGCAGGAACAGCACAGTTTTCAAAACGTGTTTTTCAGCCCGAAATAAACGCGTTTTCTCAGCCCTTGGAATCGCAGTGTAACTGCCTGGCTCAGAAGAGCCCACAGAGTCAGCCCTTAACCCCAGTGATCAGAAATTGTCAAAACGTGTTTTTCAGCAGAAATAAACACGTTTTGGCAACTTTGGTCAAACCCATGTAACTTATAGGGCAGGAACAGCACAGTTTTCAAAACGTGTTTTTCAGCCCGAAATAAACGCGTTTTCTCAGCCCTTGGAATCGCAGTGTAACTGCCTGGCTCAGAAGAGCCCACAGAGTCAGCCCTTAACCCCAGTGATCAGAAATTGTCAAAACGTGTTTTTCAGCAGAAATAAACACGTTTTGGCAACTTTGGTCACCACCATGTAACTTATAGAGCAGGAACAGCACAGTTTTCAAAACGTGTTTTTCAGCCCGAAATAAACGCGTTTTCTCAGCCCTTGGAATCGCAGTGTAACTGCCTGGCTCAGAAGAGCCCACAGAGTCAGCCCTTAACCCCAGTGATCAGAAATTGTCAAAACGTGTTTTTCAGCAGAAATAAACACGTTTTGGCAACTTTGGTCACCACCATGTAACTTATAGGGCAGGAACAGCACAGTTTTCAAAACGTGTTTTTCAGACCGAAATAAACACGTTTTCTCAGCCCTTAGAATCGCAATGTAACTGCCTGGCTCAGAAGAGCCCACAGAGTCAGCCCTTAACCCCAGTGATCATAAATTGTCAAAACGTGTTTTTCAGCAGAAATAAACACGTTTTGGCAACTTTGGTCAAACCCATGTAACTTATAGGACAGGAACAGCACAGTTTTCAAAACGTGTTTTTCAGCCCGAAATAAACGCGTTTTCTCAGCCCTTGGAATCGCAGTGTAACTGCCTGGCTCAGAAGAGCCCACAGAGTCAGCCCTTAACCCCAGTGATCAGAAATTGTCAAAACGTGTTTTTCAGCAGAAATAAACACGTTTTGGCAACTTTGGTCAAACCCATGTAACTTATAGGGCAGGAACAGCACAGTTTTCAAAACGTGTTTTTCAGCCCGAAATAAACGCGTTTTCTCAGCCCTTGGAATCGCAGTGTAACTGCCTGGCTCAGAAGAGCCCACAGAGTCAGCCCTTAACCCCAGTGATCAGAAATTGTCAAAACGTGTTTTTCAGCAGAAATAAACACGTTTTGGCAACTTTGGTCACCACCATGTAACTTATAGGGCAGGAACAGCACAGTTTTCAAAACGTGTTTTTCAGCCCGAAATAAACGCGTTTTCTCAGCCCTTGGAATCGCAGTGTAACTGCCTGGCTCAGAAGAGCCCACAGAGTCAGCCCTTAACCCCAGTGATCAGAAATTGTCAAAACGTGTTTTTCAGCAGAAATAAACACGTTTTGGCAACTTTGGTCACCACCATGTAACTTATAGGGCAGGAACAGCACAGTTTTCAAAACGTGTTTTTCAGCACGAAATAAACACGTTTTCTCAGCACTTAGAATCGCAGTGTAACTGCCTGGCTCAGAAGAGCCCACAGAGTCAGCCCTTAACCCCAGTGATCAGAAATTGTCAAAACGTGTTTTTCAGCAGAAATAAACACGTTTTGGCAACTTTGGTCACCACCATGTAACTTATAGGGCAGGAACAGCACAGTTTTCAAAACGTGTTTTTCAGCCCGAAATAAACACGTTTTCTCAGCCCTTAGAATCGCAGTGTAACTGCCTGGCTCAGAAGAGCCCACAGAGTCAGCCCTTAACCCCAGTGATCAGAAATTGTCAAAACGTGTTTTTCAGCAGAAATAAACACGTTTTGGCAACTTTGGTCAAACCCATGTAACTTATAGGGCAGGAACAGCACAGTTTTCAAAACGTGTTTTTCAGCCCGAAATAAACGCGTTTTCTCAGCCCTTGGAATCGCAGTGTAACTGCCTGGCTCAGAAGAGCACACTGAGTCACCCCTTAACCCCAGTGATCAGAAATTGTCAAAACGTGTTTTTCAGCAGAAATAAACACGTTTTGGCAACTTTGGTCACCACCATGTAACTTATAGGGCAGGAACAGCACAGTTTTCAAAACGTGTTTTTCAGCCCGAAATAAACACGTTTTCTCAGCCCTTAGAATCGCAGTGTAACTGCCTGGCTCAGAAGAGCCCACAGAGTCAGCCCTTAACCCCAGTGATCAGAAATTGTCAAAACGTGTTTTTCAGCAGAAATAAACACGTTTTGGCAACTTTGGTCAAACCCATGTAACTTATAGGGCAGGAACAGCACAGTTTTCAAAACGTGTTTTTCAGCCCGAAATAAACGCGTTTTCTCAGCCCTTGGAATCGCAGTGTAACTGCCTGGCTCAGAAGAGCCCACAGAGTCAGCCCTTAACCCCAGTGATCAGAAATTGTCAAAACGTGTTTTTCAGCAGAAATAAACACGTTTTGGCAACTTTGGTCACCACCATGTAACTTATAGGGCAAGAACAGCACAGTTTTCAAAACGTGTTTTTCAGCCCGAAATAAACGCGTTTTCTCAGCCCTTGGAATCGCAGTGTAACTGCCTGGCTCAGAAGAGCCCACAGAGTCAGCCCTTAACCCCAGTGATCAGAAATTGTCAAAACGTGTTTTTCAGCAGAAATAAACACGTTTTGGCAACTTTGGTCAAACCCATGTAACTTATAGGGCAGGAACAGCACAGTTTTCAAAACGTGTTTTTCAGCCCGAAATAAACGCGTTTTCTCAGCCCTTGGAATCGCAGTGTAACTGCCTGGCTCAGAAGAGCCCACAGAGTCAGCCCTTAACCCCAGTGATCAGAAATTGTCAAAACGTGTTTTTCAGCAGAAATAAACACGTTTTGGCAACTTTGGTCACCACCATGTAACTTATAGGGCAGGAACAGCACAGTTTTCAAAACGTGTTTTTCAGCCCGAAATAAACGCGTTTTCTCAGCCCTTGGAATCGCAGTGTAACTGCCTGGCTCAGAAGAGCCCACAGAGTCAGCCCTTAACCCCAGTGATCAGAAATTGTCAAAACGTGTTTTTCAGCAGAAATAAACACGTTTTGGCAACTTTGGTCACCACCATGTAACTTATAGGGCAGGAACAGCACAGTTTTCAAAACGTGTTTTTCAGCCCGAAATAAACGCGTTTTCTCAGCCCTTGGAATCGCAGTGTAACTGCCTGGCTCAGAAGAGCCCACAGAGTCAGCCCTTAACCCCAGTGATCAGAAATTGTCTAAACGTGTTTTTCAGCAGAAATAAACACGTTTTGGCAACTTTGGTCACCACCATGTAACTTATAGGGCAGGAACAGCACAGTTTTCAAAACGTGTTTTTCAGCCCGAAATAAACGCGTTTTCTCAGCCCTTGGAATCGCAGTGTAACTGCCTGGCTCAGAAGAGCCCACAGAGTCAGCCCTTAACCCCAGTGATCAGAAATTGTCAAAACGTGTTTTTCAGCAGAAATAAACACGTTTTGGCAACTTTGGTCACCACCATGTAACTTATAGGGCAAGAACAGCACAGTTTTCAAAACGTGTTTTTCAGCCCGAAATAAACGCGTTTTCTCAGCCCTTAGAATCGCAGTGTAACTGCCTGGCTCAGAAGAGCCCACAGAGTCAGCCCTTAACCCCAGTGATCAGAAATTGTCTAAACGTGTTTTTCAGCAGAAATAAACACGTTTTGGCAACTTTGGTCACCACCATGTAACTTATAGGGCAGGAACAGCACAGTTTTCAAAACGTGTTTTTCAGCCCGAAATAAACGCGTTTTCTCAGCCCTTGGAATCGCAGTGTAACTGCCTGGCTCAGAAGAGCCCACAGAGTCAGCCCTTAACCCCAGTGATCAGAAATTGTCAAAACGTGTTTTTCAGCAGAAATAAACACGTTTTGGCAACTTTGGTCACCACCATGTAACTTATAGGGCAGGAACAGCACAGTTTTCAAAACGTGTTTTTCAGCCCGAAATAAACGCGTTTTCTCAGCCCTTGGAATCGCAGTGTAACTGCCTGGCTCAGAAGAGCCCACAGAGTCAGCCCTTAACCCCAGTGATCAGAAATTGTCAAAACGTGTTTTTCAGCAGAAATAAACACGTTTTGGCAACTTTGGTCAAACCCATGTAACTTATAGGGCAGGAACAGCACAGTTTTCAAAACGTGTTTTTCAGCCCGAAATAAACGCGTTTTCTCAGCCCTTGGAATCGCAGTGTAACTGCCTGGCTCAGAAGAGCCCACAGAGTCAGCCCTTAACCCCAGTGATCAGAAAATGTCAAAACGTGTTTTTCAGCAGAAATAAACACGTTTTGGCAACTTTGGTCACCACCATGTAACTTATAGGGCAGGAACAGCACAGTTTTCAAAACGTGTTTTTCAGCCCGAAATAAACGCGTTTTCTCAGCCCTTGGAATCGCAGTGTAACTGCCTGGCTCAGAAGAGCCCACAGAGTCAGCCCTTAACCCCAGTGATCAGAAATTGTCAAAACGTGTTTTTCAGCAGAAATAAACACGTTTTGGCAACTTTGGTCACCACCATGTAACTTATAGGGCAAGAACAGCACAGTTTTCAAAACGTGTTTTTCAGCCCGAAATAAACGCGTTTTCTCAGCCCTTGGAATCGCAGTGTAACTGCCTGGCTCAGAAGAGCACACTGAGTCACCCCTTAACCCCAGTGATCAGAAATTGTCAAAACGTGTTTTTCAGCAGAAATAAACACGTTTTGGCAACTTTGGTCACCACCATGTAACTTATAGGGCAGGAACAGCACAGTTTTCAAAACGTGTTTTTCAGCCCGAAATAAACACGTTTTCTCAGCCCTTAGAATCGCAGTGTAACTGCCTGGCTCAGAAGAGCCCACAGAGTCAGCCCTTAACCCCAGTGATCAGAAATTGTCAAAACGTGTTTTTCAGCAGAAATAAACACGTTTTGGCAACTTTGGTCAAACCCTTGTAACTTATAGGGCAGGAACAGCACAGTTTTCAAAACGTGTTTTTCAGCCCGAAATAAACGCGTTTTCTCAGCCCTTGGAATCGCAGTGTAACTGCCTGCCTCAGAAGAGCCCACAGAGTCAGCCCTTAACCCCAGTGATCAGAAATTGTCAAAACGTGTTTTTCAGCAGAAATAAACACGTTTTGGCAACTTTGGTCAAATCCATGTAACTTATAGGGCAGGAACAGCACAGTTTTCAAAACGTGTTTTTCAGCCCGAAATAAACGCGTTTTCTCAGCCCTTGGAATCGCAGTGTAACTGCCTGGCTCAGAAGAGCCCACAGAGTCAGCCCTTAACCCCAGTGATCAGAAATTGTCTAAACGTGTTTTTCAGCAGAAATAAACACGTTTTGGCAACTTTGGTCACCACCATGTAACTTATAGGGCAGGAACAGCACAGTTTTCAAAACGTGTTTTTCAGCCCGAAATAAACGCGTTTTCTCAGCCCTTGGAATCGCAGTGTAACTGCCTGGCTCAGAAGAGCCCACAGAGTCAGCCCTTAACCCCAGTGATCAGAAATTGTCAAAACGTGTTTTTCAGCAGAAATAAACACGTTTTGGCAACTTTGGTCACCACCATGTAACTTATAGGGCAAGAACAGCACAGTTTTCAAAACGTGTTTTTCAGCCCGAAATAAACGCGTTTTCTCAGCCCTTAGAATCGCAGTGTAACTGCCTGGCTCAGAAGAGCCCACAGAGTCAGCCCTTAACCCCAGTGATCAGAAATTGTCTAAACGTGTTTTTCAGCAGAAATAAACACGTTTTGGCAACTTTGGTCACCACCATGTAACTTATAGGGCAGGAACAGCACAGTTTTCAAAACGTGTTTTTCAGCCCGAAATAAACGCGTTTTCTCAGCCCTTGGAATCGCAGTGTAACTGCCTGGCTCAGAAGAGCCCACAGAGTCAGCCCTTAACCCCAGTGATCAGAAATTGTCAAAACGTGTTTTTCAGCAGAAATAAACACGTTTTGGCAACTTTGGTCACCACCATGTAACTTATAGGGCAGGAACAGCACAGTTTTCAAAACGTGTTTTTCAGCCCGAAATAAACGCGTTTTCTCAGCCCTTGGAATCGCAGTGTAACTGCCTGGCTCAGAAGAGCCCACAGAGTCAGCCCTTAACCCCAGTGATCAGAAATTGTCAAAACGTGTTTTTCAGCAGAAATAAACACGTTTTGGCAACTTTGGTCAAACCCATGTAACTTATAGGGCAGGAACAGCACAGTTTTCAAAACGTGTTTTTCAGCCCGAAATAAACGCGTTTTCTCAGCCCTTGGAATCGCAGTGTAACTGCCTGGCTCAGAAGAGCCCACAGAGTCAGCCCTTAACCCCAGTGATCAGAAAATGTCAAAACATGTTTTTCAGCAGAAATAAACACGTTTTGGCAACTTTGGTCACCACCATGTAACTTATAGGGCAGGAACAGCACAGTTTTCAAAACGTGTTTTTCAGCCCGAAATAAACGCGTTTTCTCAGCCCTTGGAATCGCAGTGTAACTGCCTGGCTCAGAAGAGCCCACAGAGTCAGCCCTTAACCCCAGTGATCAGAAATTGTCAAAACGTGTTTTTCAGCAGAAATAAACACGTTTTGGCAACTTTGGTCACCACCATGTAACTTATAGGGCAAGAACAGCACAGTTTTCAAAACGTGTTTTTCAGCCCGAAATAAACGCGTTTTCTCAGCCCTTAGAATCGCAGTGTAACTGCCTGGCTCAGAAGAGCCCACAGAGTCAGCCCTTAACCCCAGTGATCAGAAATTGTCTAAACGTGTTTTTCAGCAGAAATAAACACGTTTTGGCAACTTTGGTCACCACCATGTAACTTATAGGGCAGGAACAGCACAGTTTTCAAAACGTGTTTTTCAGCCCGAAATAAACACGTTTTCTCAGCCCTTAGAATCGCAGTGTAACTGCCTGGCTCAGAAGAGCCCACAGAGTCAGCCCTTAACCCCAGTGATCAGAAATTGTCAAAACGTGTTTTTCAGCAGAAATAAACACGTTTTGGCAACTTTGGTCAAACCCATGTAACTTATAGGGCAGGAACAGCACAGTTTTCAAAACGTGTTTTTCAGACCGAAATAAACACGTTTTCTCAGCCCTTAGAATCGCAATGTAACTGCCTGGCTCAGAAGAGCCCACAGAGTCAGCCCTTAACCCCAGTGATCATAAATTGTCAAAACGTGTTTTTCAGCAGAAATAAACACGTTTTGGCAACTTTGGTCAAACCCATGTAACTTATAGGACAGGAACAGCACAGTTTTCAAAACGTGTTTTTCAGCCCGAAATAAACGCGTTTTCTCAGCCCTTGGAATCGCAGTGTAACTGCCTGGCTCAGAAGAGCCCACAGAGTCAGCCCTTAACCCCAGTGATCAGAAATTGTCAAAACGTGTTTTTCAGCAGAAATAAACACGTTTTGGCAACTTTGGTCACCACCATGTAACTTATAGGGCAAGAACAGCACAGTTTTCAAAACGTGTTTTTCAGCCCGAAATAAACGCGTTTTCTCAGCCCTTAGAATCGCAGTGTAACTGCCTGGCTCAGAAGAGCCCACAGAGTCAGCCCTTAACCCCAGTGATCAGAAATTGTCTAAACGTGTTTTTCAGCAGAAATAAACACGTTTTGGCAACTTTGGTCACCACCATGTAACTTATAGGGCAGGAACAGCACAGTTTTCAAAACGTGTTTTTCAGCCCGAAATAAACACGTTTTCTCAGCCCTTAGAATCGCAGTGTAACTGCCTGGCTCAGAAGAGCCCACAGAGTCAGCCCTTAACCCCAGTGATCAGAAATTGTCAAAACGTGTTTTTCAGCAGAAATAAACACGTTTTGGCAACTTTGGTCAAACCCATGTAACTTATAGGGCAGGAACAGCACAGTTTTCAAAACGTGTTTTTCAGCCCGAAATAAACGCGTTTTCTCAGCCCTTGGAATCGCAGTGTAACTGCCTGGCTCAGAAGAGCCCACAGAGTCAGCCCTTAACCCCAGTGATCAGAAAATGTCAAAACATGTTTTTCAGCAGAAATAAACACGTTTTGGCAACTTTGGTCACCACCATGTAACTTATAGGGCAGGAACAGCACAGTTTTCAAAACGTGTTTTTCAGCCCGAAATAAACGCGTTTTCTCAGCCCTTGGAATCGCAGTGTAACTGCCTGGCTCAGAAGAGCCCACAGAGTCAGCCCTTAACCCCAGTGATCAGAAATTGTCAAAACGTGTTTTTCAGCAGAAATAAACACGTTTTGGCAACTTTGGTCACCACCATGTAACTTATAGGGCAAGAACAGCACAGTTTTCAAAACGTGTTTTTCAGCCCGAAATAAACGCGTTTTCTCAGCCCTTAGAATCGCAGTGTAACTGCCTGGCTCAGAAGAGCCCACAGAGTCAGCCCTTAACCCCAGTGATCAGAAATTGTCTAAACGTGTTTTTCAGCAGAAATAAACACGTTTTGGCAACTTTGGTCACCACCATGTAACTTATAGGGCAGGAACAGCACAGTTTTCAAAACGTGTTTTTCAGCCCGAAATAAACACGTTTTCTCAGCCCTTAGAATCGCAGTGTAACTGCCTGGCTCAGAAGAGCCCACAGAGTCAGCCCTTAACCCCAGTGATCAGAAATTGTCAAAACGTGTTTTTCAGCAGAAATAAACACGTTTTGGCAACTTTGGTCAAACCCATGTAACTTATAGGGCAGGAACAGCACAGTTTTCAAAACGTGTTTTTCAGCCCGAAATAAACGCGTTTTCTCAGCCCTTGGAATCGCAGTGTAACTGCCTGCCTCAGAAGAGCCCACAGAGTCAGCCCTTAACCCCAGTGATCAGAAATTGTCAAAACGTGTTTTTCAGCAGAAATAAACACGTTTTGGCAACTTTGGTCACCACCATGTAACTTATAGGGCAGGAACAGCACAGTTTTCAAAACGTGTTTTTCAGCACGAAATAAACACGTTTTCTCAGCACTTAGAATCGCAGTGTAACTGCCTGGCTCAGAAGAGCCAACAGAGTCAGCCCTTAACCCCAGTGATCAGAAATTGTCAAAACGTGTTTTTCAGCAGAAATAAACACGTTTTGGCAACTTTGGTCAAATCCATGTAACTTATAGGGCAGGAACAGCACAGTTTTCAAAACGTGTTTTTCAGCCCGAAATAAACGCGTTTTCTCAGCCCTTGGAATCGCAGTGTAACTGCCTGGCTCAGAAGAGCCCACAGAGTCAGCCCTTAACCCCAGTGATCAGAAATTGTCAAAACGTGTTTTTCAGCAGAAATAAACACGTTTTGGCAACTTTGGTCACCACCATGTAACTTATAGGGCAGGAACAGCACAGTTTTCAAAACGTGTTTTTCAGCCCGAAATAAACGCGTTTTCTCAGCCCTTGGAATCGCAGTGTAACTGCCTGGCTCAGAAGAGCCCACAGAGTCAGCCCTTAACCCCAGTGATCAGAAATTGTCAAAACGTGTTTTTCAGCAGAAATAAACACGTTTTGGCAACTTTGGTCACCACCATGTAACTTATAGGGCAGGAACAGCACAGTTTTCAAAACGTGTTTTTCAGCCCGAAATAAACGCGTTTTCTCAGCCCTTGGAATCGCAGTGTAACTGCCTGGCTCAGAAGAGCCCACAGAGTCAGCCCTTAACCCCAGTGATCAGAAATTGTCAAAACGTGTTTTTCAGCAGAAATAAACACGTTTTGGCAACTTTGGTCACCACCATGTAACTTATAGGGCAAGAACAGCACAGTTTTCAAAATGTGTTTTTCAGCCCGAAATAAACGCGTTTTCTCAGCCCTTGGAATCGCAGTGTAACTGCCTGGCTCAGAAGAGCCCACAGAGTCAGCCCTTAACCCCAGTGATCAGAAATTGTCAAAACGTGTTTTTCAGCAGAAATAAACACGTTTTGGCAACTTTGGTCAAACCCATGTAACTTATAGGGCAGGAACAGCACAGTTTTCAAAACGTGTTTTTCAGCCCGAAATAAACGCGTTTTCTCAGCCCTTGGAATCGCAGTGTAACTGCCTGGCTCAGAAGAGCCCACAGAGTCAGCCCTTAACCCCAGTGATCAGAAAATGTCAAAACATGTTTTTCAGCAGAAATAAACACGTTTTGGCAACTTTGGTCACCACCATGTAACTTATAGGGCAGGAACAGCACAGTTTTCAAAACGTGTTTTTCAGCCCGAAATAAACGCGTTTTCTCAGCCCTTGGAATCGCAGTGTAACTGCCTGGCTCAGAAGAGCCCACAGAGTCAGCCCTTAACCCCAGTGATCAGAAATTGTCAAAACGTGTTTTTCAGCAGAAATAAACACGTTTTGGCAACTTTGGTCACCACCATGTAACTTATAGGGCAGGAACAGCACAGTTTTCAAAACGTGTTTTTCAGCCCGAAATAAACGCGTTTTCTCAGCCCTTGGAATCGCAGTGTAACTGCCTGGCTCAGAAGAGCCCACAGAGTCAGCCCTTAACCCCAGTGATCAGAAATTGTCAAAACGTGTTTTTCAGCAGAAATAAACACGTTTTGGCAACTTTGGTCAAACCCATGTAACTTATAGGGCAGGAACAGCACAGTTTTCAAAACGTGTTTTTCAGCCCGAAATAAACGCGTTTTCTCAGCCCTTGGAATCGCAGTGTAACTGCCTGGCTCAGAAGAGCCCACAGAGTCAGCCCTTAACCCCAGTGATCAGAAATTGTCAAAACGTGTTTTTCAGCAGAAATAAACACGTTTTGGCAACTTTGGTCACCACCATGTAACTTATAGGGCAGGAACAGCACAGTTTTCAAAACGTGTTTTTCAGCCCGAAATAAACGCGTTTTCTCAGCCCTTGGAATCGCAGTGTAACTGCCTGGCTCAGAAGAGCCCACAGAGTCAGCCCTTAACCCCAGTGATCAGAAATTGTCAAAACGTGTTTTTCAGCAGAAATAAACACGTTTTGGCAACTTTGGTCACCACCATGTAACTTATAGGGCAGGAACAGCACAGTTTTCAAAACGTGTTTTTCAGACCGAAATAAACACGTTTTCTCAGCCCTTAGAATCGCAATGTAACTGCCTGGCTCAGAAGAGCCCACAGAGTCAGCCCTTAACCCCAGTGATCATAAATTGTCAAAACGTGTTTTTCAGCAGAAATAAACACGTTTTGGCAACTTTGGTCAAACCCATGTAACTTATAGGACAGGAACAGCACAGTTTTCAAAACGTGTTTTTCAGCCCGAAATAAACGCGTTTTCTCAGCCCTTGGAATCGCAGTGTAACTGCCTGGCTCAGAAGAGCCCACAGAGTCAGCCCTTAACCCCAGTGATCAGAAATTGTCAAAACGTGTTTTTCAGCAGAAATAAACACGTTTTGGCAACTTTGGTCAAACCCATGTAACTTATAGGGCAGGAACAGCACAGTTTTCAAAACGTGTTTTTCAGACCGAAATAAACACGTTTTCTCAGCCCTTAGAATCGCAATGTAACTGCCTGGCTCAGAAGAGCCCACAGAGTCAGCCCTTAACCCCAGTGATCAGAAATTGTCAAAACGTGTTTTTCAGCAGAAATAAACACGTTTTGGCAACTTTGGTCAAACCCATGTAACTTATAGGGCAGGAACAGCACAGTTTTCAAAACGTGTTTTTCAGCCCGAAATAAACGCGTTTTCTCAGCCCTTGGAATCGCAGTGTAACTGCCTGGCTCAGAAGAGCCCACAGAGTCAGCCCTTAACCCCAGTGATCAGAAATTGTCAAAACGTGTTTTTCAGCAGAAATAAACACGTTTTGGCAACTTTGGTCACCACCATGTAACTTATAGGGCAGGAACAGCACAGTTTTCAAAACGTGTTTTTCAGCACGAAATAAACACGTTTTCTCAGCACTTAGAATCGCAGTGTAACTGCCTGGCTCAGAAGAGCCCACAGAGTCAGCCCTTAACCCCAGTGATCAGAAATTGTCAAAACGTGTTTTTCAGCAGAAATAAACACGTTTTGGCAACTTTGGTCACCACCATGTAACTTATAGGGCAGGAACAGCACAGTTTTCAAAACGTGTTTTTCAGACCGAAATAAACACGTTTTCTCAGCCCTTAGAATCGCAATGTAACTGCCTGGCTCAGAAGAGCCCACAGAGTCAGCCCTTAACCCCAGTGATCATAAATTGTCAAAACGTGTTTTTCAGCAGAAATAAACACGTTTTGGCAACTTTGGTCAAACCCATGTAACTTATAGGGCAGGAACAGCACAGTTTTCAAAACGTGTTTTTCAGCCCGAAATAAACGCGTTTTCTCAGCCCTTGGAATCGCAGTGTAACTGCCTGGCTCAGAAGAGCACACTGAGTCACCCCTTAACCCCAGTGATCAGAAATTGTCAAAACGTGTTTTTCAGCAGAAATAAACACGTTTTGGCAACTTTGGTCACCACCATGTAACTTATAGGGCAGGAACAGCACAGTTTTCAAAACGTGTTTTTCAGCCCGAAATAAACACGTTTTCTCAGCCCTTAGAATCGCAGTGTAACTGCCTGGCTCAGAAGAGCCCACAGAGTCAGCCCTTAACCCCAGTGATCAGAAATTGTCAAAACGTGTTTTTCAGCAGAAATAAACACGTTTTGGCAACTTTGGTCAAACCCATGTAACTTATAGGGCAGGAACAGCACAGTTTTCAAAACGTGTTTTTCAGCCCGAAATAAACGCGTTTTCTCAGCCCTTGGAATCGCAGTGTAACTGCCTGCCTCAGAAGAGCCCACAGAGTCAGCCCTTAACCCCAGTGATCAGAAATTGTCAAAACGTGTTTTTCAGCAGAAATAAACATGTTTTGGCAACTTTGGTCAAACCCATGTAACTTATAGGGCAGGAACAGCACAGTTTTCAAAACGTGTTTTTCAGCCCGAAATAAACGCGTTTTCTCAGCCCTTGGAATCGCAGTGTAACTGCCTGCCTCAGAAGAGCCCACAGAGTCAGCCCTTAACCCCAGTGATCAGAAATTGTCAAAACGTGTTTTTCAGCAGAAATAAACACGTTTTGGCAACTTTGGTCACCACCATGTAACTTATAGGGCAGGAACAGCACAGTTTTCAAAAAGTGTTTTTCAGCACGAAATAAACACGTTTTCTCAGCACTTAGAATCGCAGTGTAACTGCCTGGCTCAGAAGAGCCCACAGAGTCAGCCCTTAACCCCAGTGATCAGAAATTGTCAAAACGTGTTTTTCAGCAGAAATAAACACGTTTTGGCAACTTTGGTCAAATCCATGTAACTTATAGGGCAGGAACAGCACAGTTTTCAAAACGTGTTTTTCAGCCCGAAATAAACGCGTTTTCTCAGCCCTTGGAATCGCAGTGTAACTGCCTGGCTCAGAAGAGCCCACAGAGTCAGCCCTTAACCCCAGTGATCAGAAATTGTCTAAACGTGTTTTTCAGCAGAAATAAACACGTTTTGGCAACTTTGGTCACCACCATGTAACTTATAGGGCAGGAACAGCACAGTTTTCAAAACGTGTTTTTCAGCCCGAAATAAACGCGTTTTCTCAGCCCTTGGAATCGCAGTGTAACTGCCTGGCTCAGAAGAGCCCACAGAGTCAGCCCTTAACCCCAGTGATCAGAAATTGTCAAAACGTGTTTTTCAGCAGAAATAAACACGTTTTGGCAACTTTGGTCAAACCCATGTAACTTATAGGGCAGGAACAGCACAGTTTTCAAAACGTGTTTTTCAGCCCGAAATAAACGCGTTTTCTCAGCCCTTGGAATCGCAGTGTAACTGCCTGGCTCAGAAGAGCCCACAGAGTCAGCCCTTAACCCCAGTGATCAGAAATTGTCAAAACGTGTTTTTCAGCAGAAATAAACACGTTTTGGCAACTTTGGTCACCACCATGTAACTTATAGGGCAGGAACAGCACAGTTTTCAAAACGTGTTTTTCAGCCCGAAATAAACGCGTTTTCTCAGCCCTTGGAATCGCAGTGTAACTGCCTGGCTCAGAAGAGCCCACAGAGTCAGCCCTTAACCCCAGTGATCATAAATTGTCAAAACGTGTTTTTCAGCAGAAATAAACACGTTTTGGCAACTTTGGTCAAACCCATGTAACTTATAGGACAGGAACAGCACAGTTTTCAAAACGTGTTTTTCAGCCCGAAATAAACGCGTTTTCTCAGCCCTTGGAATCGCAGTGTAACTGCCTGGCTCAGAAGAGCCCACAGATTCAGACCTTAACCCCAGTGATCAGAAAATGTCAAAACGTGTTTTTCAGCAGAAATAAACACGTTTTGGCAACTTTGGTCACCACCATGTAACTTATAGGGCAGGAACAGCACAGTTTTCAAAACGTGTTTTTCAGCCCGAAATAAACGCGTTTTCTCAGCCCTTGGAATCGCAGTGTAACTGCCTGGCTCAGAAGAGCCCACAGAGTCAGCCCTTAACCCCAGTGATCAGAAATTGTCAAAACGTGTTTTTCAGCAGAAATAAACACGTTTTGGCAACTTTGGTCACCACCATGTAACTTATAGGGCAGGAACAGCACAGTTTTCAAAACGTGTTTTTCAGCCCGAAATAAACACGTTTTCTCAGCCCTTAGAATCGCAGTGTAACTGCCTGGCTCAGAAGAGCCCACAGAGTCAGCCCTTAACCCCAGTGATCAGAAATTGTCAAAACGTGTTTTTCAGCAGAAATAAACACGTTTTGGCAACTTTGGTCAAACCCATGTAACTTATAGGGCAGGAACAGCACAGTTTTCAAAACGTGTTTTTCAGCCCGAAATAAACGCGTTTTCTCAGCCCTTGGAATCGCAGTGTAACTGCCTGCCTCAGAAGAGCCCACAGAGTCAGCCCTTAACCCCAGTGATCAGAAATTGTCAAAACGTGTTTTTCAGCAGAAATAAACACGTTTTGGCAACTTTGGTCACCACCATGTAACTTATAGGGCAGGAACAGCACAGTTTTCAAAACGTGTTTTTCAGCACGAAATAAACACGTTTTCTCAGCACTTAGAATCGCAGTGTAACTGCCTGGCTCAGAAGAGCCCACAGAGTCAGCCCTTAACCCCAGTGATCAGAAATTGTCAAAACGTGTTTTTCAGCAGAAATAAACACGTTTTGGCAACTTTGGTCAAATCCATGTAACTTATAGGGCAGGAACAGCACAGTTTTCAAAACGTGTTTTTCAGCCCGAAATAAACGCGTTTTCTCAGCCCTTGGAATCGCAGTGTAACTGCCTGCCTCAGAAGAGCCCACAGAGTCAGCCCTTAACCCCAGTGATCAGAAATTGTCAAAACGTGTTTTTCAGCAGAAATAAACACGTTTTGGCAACTTTGGTCACCACCATGTAACTTATAGGGCAGGAACAGCACAGTTTTCAAAAAGTGTTTTTCAGCACGAAATAAACACGTTTTCTCAGCACTTAGAATCGCAGTGTAACTGCCTGGCTCAGAAGAGCCCACAGAGTCAGCCCTTAACCCCAGTGATCAGAAATTGTCAAAACGTGTTTTTCAGCAGAAATAAACACGTTTTGGCAACTTTGGTCAAATCCATGTAACTTATAGGGCAGGAACAGCACAGTTTTCAAAACGTGTTTTTCAGCCCGAAATAAACGCGTTTTCTCAGCCCTTGGAATCGCAGTGTAACTGCCTGGCTCAGAAGAGCCCACAGAGTCAGCCCTTAACCCCAGTGATCAGAAATTGTCAAAACGTGTTTTTCAGCAGAAATAAACACGTTTTGGCAACTTTGGTCAAACCCATGTAACTTATAGGGCAGGAACAGCACAGTTTTCAAAACGTGTTTTTCAGCCCGAAATAAACGCGTTTTCTCAGCCCTTGGAATCGCAGTGTAACTGCCTGGCTCAGAAGAGCCCACAGAGTCAGCCCTTAACCCCAGTGATCAGAAATTGTCAAAACGTGTTTTTCAGCAGAAATAAACACGTTTTGGCAACTTTGGTCACCACCATGTAACTTATAGGGCAGGAACAGCACAGTTTTCAAAACGTGTTTTTCAGCCCGAAATAAACACGTTTTCTCAGCCCTTAGAATCGCAGTGTAACTGCCTGGCTCAGAAGAGCCCACAGAGTCAGCCCTTAACCCCAGTGATCAGAAATTGTCAAAACGTGTTTTTCAGCAGAAATAAACACGTTTTGGCAACTTTGGTCAAACCCATGTAACTTATAGGGCAGGAACAGCACAGTTTTCAAAACGTGTTTTTCAGCACGAAATAAACGCGTTTTCTCAGCCCTTGGAATCGCAGTGTAACTGCCTGGCTCAGAAGAGCACACTGAGTCACCCCTTAACCCCAGTGATCAGAAATTGTCAAAACGTGTTTTTCAGCAGAAATAAACACGTTTTGGCAACTTTGGTCACCACCATGTAACTTATAGGGCAGGAACAGCACAGTTTTCAAAACGTGTTTTTCAGCCCGAAATAAACACGTTTTCTCAGCCCTTAGAATCGCAGTGTAACTGCCTGGCTCAGAAGAGCCCACAGAGTCAGCCCTTAACCCCAGTGATCAGAAATTGTCAAAACGTGTTTTTCAGCAGAAATAAACACGTTTTGGCAACTTTGGTCAAACCCATGTAACTTATAGGGCAGGAACAGCACAGTTTTCAAAACGTGTTTTTCAGCCCGAAATAAACGCGTTTTCTCAGCCCTTGGAATCGCAGTGTAACTGCCTGCCTCAGAAGAGCCCACAGAGTCAGCCCTTAACCCCAGTGATCAGAAATTGTCAAAACGTGTTTTTCAGCAGAAATAAACACGTTTTGGCAACTTTGGTCAAACCCATGTAACTTATAGGGCAGGAACAGCACAGTTTTCAAAACGTGTTTTTCAGCCCGAAATAAACGCGTTTTCTCAGCCCTTGGAATCGCAGTGTAACTGCCTGCCTCAGAAGAGCCCACAGAGTCAGCCCTTAACCCCAGTGATCAGAAATTGTCAAAACGTGTTTTTCAGCAGAAATAAACACGTTTTGGCAACTTTGGTCACCACCATGTAACTTATAGGGCAGGAACAGCACAGTTTTCAAAAAGTGTTTTTCAGCACGAAATAAACACGTTTTCTCAGCACTTAGAATCGCAGTGTAACTGCCTGGCTCAGAAGAGCCCACAGAGTCAGCCCTTAACCCCAGTGATCAGAAATTGTCAAAACGTGTTTTTCAGCAGAAATAAACACGTTTTGGCAACTTTGGTCAAATCCATGTAACTTATAGGGCAGGAACAGCACAGTTTTCAAAACGTGTTTTTCAGCCCGAAATAAACGCGTTTTCTCAGCCCTTGGAATCGCAGTGTAACTGCCTGGCTCAGAAGAGCCCACAGAGTCAGCCCTTAACCCCAGTGATCAGAAATTGTCAAAACGTGTTTTTCAGCAGAAATAAACACGTTTTGGCAACTTTGGTCACCACCATGTAACTTATAGGGCAGGAACAGCACAGTTTTCAAAACGTGTTTTTCAGACCGAAATAAACACGTTTTCTCAGCCCTTAGAATCGCAATGTAACTGCCTGGCTCAGAAGAGCCCACAGAGTCAGCCCTTAACCCCAGTGATCATAAATTGTCAAAACGTGTTTTTCAGCAGAAATAAACACGTTTTGGCAACTTTGGTCAAACCCATGTAACTTATAGGACAGGAACAGCACAGTTTTCAAAACGTGTTTTTCAGCCCGAAATAAACGCGTTTTCTCAGCCCTTGGAATCGCAGTGTAACTGCCTGGCTCAGAAGAGCCCACAGAGTCAGCCCTTAACCCCAGTGATCAGAAATTGTCAAAACGTGTTTTTCAGCAGAAATAAACACGTTTTGGCAACTTTGGTCAAACCCATGTAACTTATAGGGCAGGAACAGCACAGTTTTCAAAACGTGTTTTTCAGCCCGAAATAAACGCGTTTTCTCAGCCCTTGGAATCGCAGTGTAACTGCCTGGCTCAGAAGAGCCCACAGAGTCAGCCCTTAACCCCAGTGATCAGAAATTGTCAAAACGTGTTTTTCAGCAGAAATAAACACGTTTTGGCAACTTTGGTCACCACCATGTAACTTATAGGGCAGGAACAGCACAGTTTTCAAAACGTGTTTTTCAGCCCGAAATAAACGCGTTTTCTCAGCCCTTGGAATCGCAGTGTAACTGCCTGGCTCAGAAGAGCCCACAGAGTCAGCCCTTAACCCCAGTGATCAGAAATTGTCAAAACGTGTTTTTCAGCAGAAATAAACACGTTTTGGCAACTTTGGTCACCACCATGTAACTTATAGGGCAGGAACAGCACAGTTTTCAAAACGTGTTTTTCAGCCCGAAATAAACACGTTTTCTCAGCCCTTAGAATCGCAGTGTAACTGCCTGGCTCAGAAGAGCCCACAGAGTCAGCCCTTAACCCCAGTGATCAGAAATTGTCAAAACGTGTTTTTCAGCAGAAATAAACATGTTTTGGCAACTTTGGTCAAACCCATGTAACTTATAGGGCAGGAACAGCACAGTTTTCAAAACGTGTTTTTCAGCCCGAAATAAACGCGTTTTCTCAGCCCTTGGAATCGCAGTGTAACTGCCTGCCTCAGAAGAGCCCACAGAGTCAGCCCTTAACCCCAGTGATCAGAAATTGTCAAAACGTGTTTTTCAGCAGAAATAAACACGTTTTGGCAACTTTGGTCACCACCATGTAACTTATAGGGCAGGAACAGCACAGTTTTCAAAAAGTGTTTTTCAGCACGAAATAAACACGTTTTCTCAGCACTTAGAATCGCAGTGTAACTGCCTGGCTCAGAAGAGCCCACAGAGTCAGCCCTTAACCCCAGTGATCAGAAATTGTCAAAACGTGTTTTTCAGCAGAAATAAACACGTTTTGGCAACTTTGGTCAAATCCATGTAACTTATAGGGCAGGAACAGCACAGTTTTCAAAACGTGTTTTTCAGCCCGAAATAAACGCGTTTTCTCAGCCCTTGGAATCGCAGTGTAACTGCCTGGCTCAGAAGAGCCCACAGAGTCAGCCCTTAACCCCAGTGATCAGAAATTGTCTAAACGTGTTTTTCAGCAGAAATAAACACGTTTTGGCAACTTTGGTCACCACCATGTAACTTATAGGGCAGGAACAGCACAGTTTTCAAAACGTGTTTTTCAGCCCGAAATAAACGCGTTTTCTCAGCCCTTGGAATCGCAGTGTAACTGCCTGGCTCAGAAGAGCCCACAGAGTCAGCCCTTAACCCCAGTGATCAGAAATTGTCAAAACGTGTTTTTCAGCAGAAATAAACACGTTTTGGCAACTTTGGTCAAACCCATGTAACTTATAGGGCAGGAACAGCACAGTTTTCAAAACGTGTTTTTCAGCCCGAAATAAACGCGTTTTCTCAGCCCTTGGAATCGCAGTGTAACTGCCTGGCTCAGAAGAGCCCACAGAGTCAGCCCTTAACCCCAGTGATCAGAAATTGTCAAAACGTGTTTTTCAGCAGAAATAAACACGTTTTGGCAACTTTGGTCACCACCATGTAACTTATAGGGCAGGAACAGCACAGTTTTCAAAACGTGTTTTTCAGCCCGAAATAAACGCGTTTTCTCAGCCCTTGGAATCGCAGTGTAACTGCCTGGCTCAGAAGAGCCCACAGAGTCAGCCCTTAACCCCAGTGATCATAAATTGTCAAAACGTGTTTTTCAGCAGAAATAAACACGTTTTGGCAACTTTGGTCAAACCCATGTAACTTATAGGACAGGAACAGCACAGTTTTCAAAACGTGTTTTTCAGCCCGAAATAAACGCGTTTTCTCAGCCCTTGGAATCGCAGTGTAACTGCCTGGCTCAGAAGAGCCCACAGAGTCAGCCCTTAACCCCAGTGATCAGAAATTGTCAAAACGTGTTTTTCAGCAGAAATAAACACGTTTTGGCAACTTTGGTCACCACCATGTAACTTATAGGGCAGGAACAGCACAGTTTTCAAAACGTGTTTTTCAGCCCGAAATAAACACGTTTTCTCAGCCCTTAGAATCGCAGTGTAACTGCCTGGCTCAGAAGAGCCCACAGAGTCAGCCCTTAACCCCAGTGATCAGAAATTGTCAAAACGTGTTTTTCAGCAGAAATAAACACGTTTTGGCAACTTTGGTCAAACCCATGTAACTTATAGGGCAGGAACAGCACAGTTTTCAAAACGTGTTTTTCAGCCCGAAATAAACGCGTTTTCTCAGCCCTTGGAATCGCAGTGTAACTGCCTGCCTCAGAAGAGCCCACAGAGTCAGCCCTTAACCCCAGTGATCAGAAATTGTCAAAACGTGTTTTTCAGCAGAAATAAACACGTTTTGGCAACTTTGGTCACCACCATGTAACTTATAGGGCAGGAACAGCACAGTTTTCAAAACGTGTTTTTCAGCACGAAATAAACACGTTTTCTCAGCACTTAGAATCGCAGTGTAACTGCCTGGCTCAGAAGAGCCCACAGAGTCAGCCCTTAACCCCAGTGATCAGAAATTGTCAAAACGTGTTTTTCAGCAGAAATAAACACGTTTTGGCAACTTTGGTCAAATCCATGTAACTTATAGGGCAGGAACAGCACAGTTTTCAAAACGTGTTTTTCAGACCGAAATAAACACGTTTTCTCAGCCCTTAGAATCGCAATGTAACTGCCTGGCTCAGAAAGCCCACAGAGTCAGCCCTTAACCCCAGTGATCAGAAATTGTCAAAACGTGTTTTTCAGCAGAAATAAACACGTTTTGGCAACTTTGGTCAAACCCATGTAACTTATAGGGCAGGAACAGCACAGTTTTCAAAACGTGTTTTTCAGCCCGAAATAAACGCGTTTTCTCAGCCCTTGGAATCGCAGTGTAACTGCCTGGCTCAGAAGAGCACACTGAGTCACCCCTTAACCCCAGTGATCAGAAATTGTCAAAACGTGTTTTTCAGCAGAAATAAACACGTTTTGGCAACTTTGGTCACCACCATGTAACTTATAGGGCAGGAACAGCACAGTTTTCAAAACGTGTTTTTCAGCCCGAAATAAACACGTTTTCTCAGCCCTTAGAATCGCAGTGTAACTGCCTGGCTCAGAAGAGCCCACAGAGTCAGCCCTTAACCCCAGTGATCAGAAATTGTCAAAACGTGTTTTTCAGCAGAAATAAACACGTTTTGGCAACTTTGGTCAAACCCATGTAACTTATAGGGCAGGAACAGCACAGTTTTCAAAACGTGTTTTTCAGCCCGAAATAAACGCGTTTTCTCAGCCCTTGGAATCGCAGTGTAACTGCCTGCCTCAGAAGAGCCCACAGAGTTAGCCCTTAACCCCAGTGATCAGAAATTGTCAAAACGTGTTTTTCAGCAGAAATAAACACGTTTTGGCAACTTTGGTCACCACCATGTAACTTATAGGGCAGGAACAGCACAGTTTTCAAAAAGTGTTTTTCAGCACGAAATAAACACGTTTTCTCAGCACTTAGAATCGCAGTGTAACTGCCTGGCTCAGAAGAGCCCACAGAGTCAGCCCTTAACCCCAGTGATCAGAAATTGTCAAAACGTGTTTTTCAGCAGAAATAAACACGTTTTGGCAACTTTGGTCAAATCCATGTAACTTATAGGGCAGGAACAGCACAGTTTTCAAAACGTGTTTTTCAGCCCGAAATAAACGCGTTTTCTCAGCCCTTGGAATCGCAGTGTAACTGCCTGGCTCAGAAGAGCCCACAGAGTCAGCCCTTAACCCCAGTGATCAGAAATTGTCAAAACGTGTTTTTCAGCAGAAATAAACACGTTTTGGCAACTTTGGTCAAACCCATGTAACTTATAGGGCAGGAACAGCACAGTTTTCAAAACGTGTTTTTCAGCCCGAAATAAACGCGTTTTCTCAGCCCTTGGAATCGCAGTGTAACTGCCTGGCTCAGAAGAGCCCACAGAGTCAGCCCTTAACCCCAGTGATCAGAAATTGTCAAAACGTGTTTTTCAGCAGAAATAAACACGTTTTGGCAACTTTGGTCACCACCATGTAACTTATAGGGCAGGAACAGCACAGTTTTCAAAACGTGTTTTTCAGCCCGAAATAAACACGTTTTCTCAGCCCTTAGAATCGCAGTGTAACTGCCTGGCTCAGAAGAGCCCACAGAGTCAGCCCTTAACCCCAGTGATCAGAAATTGTCAAAACGTGTTTTTCAGCAGAAATAAACACGTTTTGGCAACTTTGGTCAAACCCATGTAACTTATAGGGCAGGAACAGCACAGTTTTCAAAACGTGTTTTTCAGCCCGAAATAAACGCGTTTTCTCAGCCCTTGGAATCGCAGTGTAACTGCCTGGCTCAGAAGAGCACACTGAGTCACCCCTTAACCCCAGTGATCAGAAATTGTCAAAACGTGTTTTTCAGCAGAAATAAACACGTTTTGGCAACTTTGGTCACCACCATGTAACTTATAGGGCAGGAACAGCACAGTTTTCAAAACGTGTTTTTCAGCCCGAAATAAACACGTTTTCTCAGCCCTTAGAATCGCAGTGTAACTGCCTGGCTCAGAAGAGCCCACAGAGTCAGCCCTTAACCCCAGTGATCAGAAATTGTCAAAACGTGTTTTTCAGCAGAAATAAACACGTTTTGGCAACTTTGGTCAAACCCATGTAACTTATAGGGCAGGAACAGCACAGTTTTCAAAACGTGTTTTTCAGCCCGAAATAAACGCGTTTTCTCAGCCCTTGGAATCGCAGTGTAACTGCCTGCCTCAGAAGAGCCCACAGAGTCAGCCCTTAACCCCAGTGATCAGAAATTGTCAAAACGTGTTTTTCAGCAGAAATAAACATGTTTTGGCAACTTTGGTCAAACCCATGTAACTTATAGGGCAGGAACAGCACAGTTTTCAAAACGTGTTTTTCAGCCCGAAATAAACGCGTTTTCTCAGCCCTTGGAATCGCAGTGTAACTGCCTGCCTCAGAAGAGCCCACAGAGTCAGCCCTTAACCCCAGTGATCAGAAATTGTCAAAACGTGTTTTTCAGCAGAAATAAACACGTTTTGGCAACTTTGGTCACCACCATGTAACTTATAGGGCAGGAACAGCACAGTTTTCAAAAAGTGTTTTTCAGCACGAAATAAACACGTTTTCTCAGCACTTAGAATCGCAGTGTAACTGCCTGGCTCAGAAGAGCCCACAGAGTCAGCCCTTAACCCCAGTGATCAGAAATTGTCAAAACGTGTTTTTCAGCAGAAATAAACACGTTTTGGCAACTTTGGTCAAATCCATGTAACTTATAGGGCAGGAACAGCACAGTTTTCAAAACGTGTTTTTCAGCCCGAAATAAACGCGTTTTCTCAGCCCTTGGAATCGCAGTGTAACTGCCTGGCTCAGAAGAGCCCACAGAGTCAGCCCTTAACCCCAGTGATCAGAAATTGTCTAAACGTGTTTTTCAGCAGAAATAAACACGTTTTGGCAACTTTGGTCACCACCATGTAACTTATAGGGCAGGAACAGCACAGTTTTCAAAACGTGTTTTTCAGCCCGAAATAAACGCGTTTTCTCAGCCCTTGGAATCGCAGTGTAACTGCCTGGCTCAGAAGAGCCCACAGAGTCAGCCCTTAACCCCAGTGATCAGAAATTGTCAAAACGTGTTTTTCAGCAGAAATAAACACGTTTTGGCAACTTTGGTCAAACCCATGTAACTTATAGGGCAGGAACAGCACAGTTTTCAAAACGTGTTTTTCAGCCCGAAATAAACGCGTTTTCTCAGCCCTTGGAATCGCAGTGTAACTGCCTGGCTCAGAAGAGCCCACAGAGTCAGCCCTTAACCCCAGTGATCAGAAATTGTCAAAACGTGTTTTTCAGCAGAAATAAACACGTTTTGGCAACTTTGGTCACCACCATGTAACTTATAGGGCAGGAACAGCACAGTTTTCAAAACGTGTTTTTCAGCCCGAAATAAACGCGTTTTCTCAGCCCTTGGAATCGCAGTGTAACTGCCTGGCTCAGAAGAGCCCACAGAGTCAGCCCTTAACCCCAGTGATCATAAATTGTCAAAACGTGTTTTTCAGCAGAAATAAACACGTTTTGGCAACTTTGGTCAAACCCATGTAACTTATAGGACAGGAACAGCACAGTTTTCAAAACGTGTTTTTCAGCCCGAAATAAACGCGTTTTCTCAGCCCTTGGAATCGCAGTGTAACTGCCTGGCTCAGAAGAGCCCACAGATTCAGACCTTAACCCCAGTGATCAGAAAATGTCAAAACGTGTTTTTCAGCAGAAATAAACACGTTTTGGCAACTTTGGTCACCACCATGTAACTTATAGGGCAGGAACAGCACAGTTTTCAAAACGTGTTTTTCAGCCCGAAATAAACGCGTTTTCTCAGCCCTTGGAATCGCAGTGTAACTGCCTGGCTCAGAAGAGCCCACAGAGTCAGCCCTTAACCCCAGTGATCAGAAATTGTCAAAACGTGTTTTTCAGCAGAAATAAACACGTTTTGGCAACTTTGGTCACCACCATGTAACTTATAGGGCAGGAACAGCACAGTTTTCAAAACGTGTTTTTCAGCCCGAAATAAACACGTTTTCTCAGCCCTTAGAATCGCAGTGTAACTGCCTGGCTCAGAAGAGCCCACAGAGTCAGCCCTTAACCCCAGTGATCAGAAATTGTCAAAACGTGTTTTTCAGCAGAAATAAACACGTTTTGGCAACTTTGGTCAAACCCATGTAACTTATAGGGCAGGAACAGCACAGTTTTCAAAACGTGTTTTTCAGCCCGAAATAAACGCGTTTTCTCAGCCCTTGGAATCGCAGTGTAACTGCCTGCCTCAGAAGAGCCCACAGAGTCAGCCCTTAACCCCAGTGATCAGAAATTGTCAAAACGTGTTTTTCAGCAGAAATAAACACGTTTTGGCAACTTTGGTCACCACCATGTAACTTATAGGGCAGGAACAGCACAGTTTTCAAAACGTGTTTTTCAGCACGAAATAAACACGTTTTCTCAGCACTTAGAATCGCAGTGTAACTGCCTGGCTCAGAAGAGCCCACAGAGTCAGCCCTTAACCCCAGTGATCAGAAATTGTCAAAACGTGTTTTTCAGCAGAAATAAACACGTTTTGGCAACTTTGGTCAAATCCATGTAACTTATAGGGCAGGAACAGCACAGTTTTCAAAACGTGTTTTTCAGACCGAAATAAACACGTTTTCTCAGCCCTTAGAATCGCAATGTAACTGCCTGGCTCAGAAAGCCCACAGAGTCAGCCCTTAACCCCAGTGATCAGAAATTGTCAAAACGTGTTTTTCAGCAGAAATAAACACGTTTTGGCAACTTTGGTCAAACCCATGTAACTTATAGGGCAGGAACAGCACAGTTTTCAAAACGTGTTTTTCAGCCCGAAATAAACGCGTTTTCTCAGCCCTTGGAATCGCAGTGTAACTGCCTGGCTCAGAAGAGCACACTGAGTCACCCCTTAACCCCAGTGATCAGAAATTGTCAAAACGTGTTTTTCAGCAGAAATAAACACGTTTTGGCAACTTTGGTCACCACCATGTAACTTATAGGGCAGGAACAGCACAGTTTTCAAAACGTGTTTTTCAGCCCGAAATAAACACGTTTTCTCAGCCCTTAGAATCGCAGTGTAACTGCCTGGCTCAGAAGAGCCCACAGAGTCAGCCCTTAACCCCAGTGATCAGAAATTGTCAAAACGTGTTTTTCAGCAGAAATAAACACGTTTTGGCAACTTTGGTCAAACCCATGTAACTTATAGGGCAGGAACAGCACAGTTTTCAAAACGTGTTTTTCAGCCCGAAATAAACGCGTTTTCTCAGCCCTTGGAATCGCAGTGTAACTGCCTGCCTCAGAAGAGCCCACAGAGTCAGCCCTTAACCCCAGTGATCAGAAATTGTCAAAACGTGTTTTTCAGCAGAAATAAACACGTTTTGGCAACTTTGGTCACCACCATGTAACTTATAGGGCAGGAACAGCACAGTTTTCAAAAAGTGTTTTTCAGCACGAAATAAACACGTTTTCTCAGCACTTAGAATCGCAGTGTAACTGCCTGGCTCAGAAGAGCCCACAGAGTCAGCCCTTAACCCCAGTGATCAGAAATTGTCAAAACGTGTTTTTCAGCAGAAATAAACACGTTTTGGCAACTTTGGTCAAATCCATGTAACTTATAGGGCAGGAACAGCACAGTTTTCAAAACGTGTTTTTCAGCCCGAAATAAACGCGTTTTCTCAGCCCTTGGAATCGCAGTGTAACTGCCTGGCTCAGAAGAGCCCACAGAGTCAGCCCTTAACCCCAGTGATCAGAAATTGTCAAAACGTGTTTTTCAGCAGAAATAAACACGTTTTGGCAACTTTGGTCAAACCCATGTAACTTATAGGGCAGGAACAGCACAGTTTTCAAAACGTGTTTTTCAGCCCGAAATAAACGCGTTTTCTCAGCCCTTGGAATCGCAGTGTAACTGCCTGGCTCAGAAGAGCCCACAGAGTCAGCCCTTAACCCCAGTGATCAGAAATTGTCAAAACGTGTTTTTCAGCAGAAATAAACACGTTTTGGCAACTTTGGTCACCACCATGTAACTTATAGGGCAGGAACAGCACAGTTTTCAAAACGTGTTTTTCAGCCCGAAATAAACACGTTTTCTCAGCCCTTAGAATCGCAGTGTAACTGCCTGGCTCAGAAGAGCCCACAGAGTCAGCCCTTAACCCCAGTGATCAGAAATTGTCAAAACGTGTTTTTCAGCAGAAATAAACACGTTTTGGCAACTTTGGTCAAACCCATGTAACTTATAGGGCAGGAACAGCACAGTTTTCAAAACGTGTTTTTCAGCCCGAAATAAACGCGTTTTCTCAGCCCTTGGAATCGCAGTGTAACTGCCTGCCTCAGAAGAGCACACTGAGTCACCCCTTAACCCCAGTGATCAGAAATTGTCAAAACGTGTTTTTCAGCAGAAATAAACACGTTTTGGCAACTTTGGTCACCACCATGTAACTTATAGGGCAGGAACAGCACAGTTTTCAAAACGTGTTTTTCAGCCCGAAATAAACACGTTTTCTCAGCCCTTAGAATCGCAGTGTAACTGCCTGGCTCAGAAGAGCCCACAGAGTCAGCCCTTAACCCCAGTGATCAGAAATTGTCAAAACGTGTTTTTCAGCAGAAATAAACACGTTTTGGCAACTTTGGTCAAACCCATGTAACTTATAGGGCAGGAACAGCACAGTTTTCAAAACGTGTTTTTCAGCCCGAAATAAACGCGTTTTCTCAGCCCTTGGAATCGCAGTGTAACTGCCTGCCTCAGAAGAGCCCACAGAGTCAGCCCTTAACCCCAGTGATCAGAAATTGTCAAAACGTGTTTTTCAGCAGAAATAAACATGTTTTGGCAACTTTGGTCAAACCCATGTAACTTATAGGGCAGGAACAGCACAGTTTTCAAAACGTGTTTTTCAGCCCGAAATAAACGCGTTTTCTCAGCCCTTGGAATCGCAGTGTAACTGCCTGCCTCAGAAGAGCCCACAGAGTCAGCCCTTAACCCCAGTGATCAGAAATTGTCAAAACGTGTTTTTCAGCAGAAATAAACACGTTTTGGCAACTTTGGTCACCACCATGTAACTTATAGGGCAGGAACAGCACAGTTTTCAAAAAGTGTTTTTCAGCACGAAATAAACACGTTTTCTCAGCACTTAGAATCGCAGTGTAACTGCCTGGCTCAGAAGAGCCCACAGAGTCAGCCCTTAACCCCAGTGATCAGAAATTGTCAAAACGTGTTTTTCAGCAGAAATAAACACGTTTTGGCAACTTTGGTCAAATCCATGTAACTTATAGGGCAGGAACAGCACAGTTTTCAAAACGTGTTTTTCAGCCCGAAATAAACGCGTTTTCTCAGCCCTTGGAATCGCAGTGTAACTGCCTGGCTCAGAAGAGCCCACAGAGTCAGCCCTTAACCCCAGTGATCAGAAATTGTCTAAACGTGTTTTTCAGCAGAAATAAACACGTTTTGGCAACTTTGGTCACCACCATGTAACTTATAGGGCAGGAACAGCACAGTTTTCAAAACGTGTTTTTCAGCCCGAAATAAACGCGTTTTCTCAGCCCTTGGAATCGCAGTGTAACTGCCTGGCTCAGAAGAGCCCACAGAGTCAGCCCTTAACCCCAGTGATCAGAAATTGTCAAAACGTGTTTTTCAGCAGAAATAAACACGTTTTGGCAACTTTGGTCAAACCCATGTAACTTATAGGGCAGGAACAGCACAGTTTTCAAAACGTGTTTTTCAGCCCGAAATAAACGCGTTTTCTCAGCCCTTGGAATCGCAGTGTAACTGCCTGGCTCAGAAGAGCCCACAGAGTCAGCCCTTAACCCCAGTGATCAGAAATTGTCAAAACGTGTTTTTCAGCAGAAATAAACACGTTTTGGCAACTTTGGTCACCACCATGTAACTTATAGGGCAGGAACAGCACAGTTTTCAAAACGTGTTTTTCAGCCCGAAATAAACGCGTTTTCTCAGCCCTTGGAATCGCAGTGTAACTGCCTGGCTCAGAAGAGCCCACAGAGTCAGCCCTTAACCCCAGTGATCAGAAATTGTCAAAACGTGTTTTTCAGCAGAAATAAACACGTTTTGGCAACTTTGGTCACCACCATGTAACTTATAGGGCAGGAACAGCACAGTTTTCAAAACGTGTTTTTCAGCACGAAATAAACACGTTTTCTCAGCACTTAGAATCGCAGTGTAACTGCCTGGCTCAGAAGAGCCCACAGAGTCAGCCCTTAACCCCAGTGATCAGAAATTGTCAAAACGTGTTTTTCAGCAGAAATAAACACGTTTTGGCAACTTTGGTCACCACCATGTAACTTATAGGGCAGGAACAGCACAGTTTTCAAAACGTGTTTTTCAGACCGAAATAAACACGTTTTCTCAGCCCTTAGAATCGCAATGTAACTGCCTGGCTCAGAAGAGCCCACAGAGTCAGCCCTTAACCCCAGTGATCATAAATTGTCAAAACGTGTTTTTCAGCAGAAATAAACACGTTTTGGCAACTTTGGTCAAACCCATGTAACTTATAGGACAGGAACAGCACAGTTTTCAAAACGTGTTTTTCAGCCCGAAATAAACGCGTTTTCTCAGCCCTTGGAATCGCAGTGTAACTGCCTGGCTCAGAAGAGCCCACAGATTCAGACCTTAACCCCAGTGATCAGAAAATGTCAAAACGTGTTTTTCAGCAGAAATAAACACGTTTTGGCAACTTTGGTCACCACCATGTAACTTATAGGGCAGGAACAGCACAGTTTTCAAAACGTGTTTTTCAGCCCGAAATAAACGCGTTTTCTCAGCCCTTGGAATCGCAGTGTAACTGCCTGGCTCAGAAGAGCCCACAGAGTCAGCCCTTAACCCCAGTGATCAGAAATTGTCAAAACGTGTTTTTCAGCAGAAATAAACACGTTTTGGCAACTTTGGTCACCACCATGTAACTTATAGGGCAGGAACAGCACAGTTTTCAAAACGTGTTTTTCAGCCCGAAATAAACACGTTTTCTCAGCCCTTAGAATCGCAGTGTAACTGCCTGGCTCAGAAGAGCCCACAGAGTCAGCCCTTAACCCCAGTGATCAGAAATTGTCAAAACGTGTTTTTCAGCAGAAATAAACACGTTTTGGCAACTTTGGTCAAACCCATGTAACTTATAGGGCAGGAACAGCACAGTTTTCAAAACGTGTTTTTCAGCCCGAAATAAACGCGTTTTCTCAGCCCTTGGAATCGCAGTGTAACTGCCTGGCTCAGAAGAGCACACTGAGTCACCCCTTAACCCCAGTGATCAGAAATTGTCAAAACGTGTTTTTCAGCAGAAATAAACACGTTTTGGCAACTTTGGTCACCACCATGTAACTTATAGGGCAGGAACAGCACAGTTTTCAAAACGTGTTTTTCAGCCCGAAATAAACACGTTTTCTCAGCCCTTAGAATCGCAGTGTAACTGCCTGGCTCAGAAGAGCCCACAGAGTCAGCCCTTAACCCCAGTGATCAGAAATTGTCAAAACGTGTTTTTCAGCAGAAATAAACACGTTTTGGCAACTTTGGTCAAACCCATGTAACTTATAGGGCAGGAACAGCACAGTTTTCAAAACGTGTTTTTCAGCCCGAAATAAACGCGTTTTCTCAGCCCTTGGAATCGCAGTGTAACTGCCTGCCTCAGAAGAGCCCACAGAGTCAGCCCTTAACCCCAGTGATCAGAAATTGTCAAAACGTGTTTTTCAGCAGAAATAAACATGTTTTGGCAACTTTGGTCAAACCCATGTAACTTATAGGGCAGGAACAGCACAGTTTTCAAAACGTGTTTTTCAGCCCGAAATAAACGCGTTTTCTCAGCCCTTGGAATCGCAGTGTAACTGCCTGCCTCAGAAGAGCCCACAGAGTCAGCCCTTAACCCCAGTGATCAGAAATTGTCAAAACGTGTTTTTCAGCAGAAATAAACACGTTTTGGCAACTTTGGTCACCACCATGTAACTTATAGGGCAGGAACAGCACAGTTTTCAAAAAGTGTTTTTCAGCACGAAATAAACACGTTTTCTCAGCACTTAGAATCGCAGTGTAACTGCCTGGCTCAGAAGAGCCCACAGAGTCAGCCCTTAACCCCAGTGATCAGAAATTGTCAAAACGTGTTTTTCAGCAGAAATAAACACGTTTTGGCAACTTTGGTCAAATCCATGTAACTTATAGGGCAGGAACAGCACAGTTTTCAAAACGTGTTTTTCAGCCCGAAATAAACGCGTTTTCTCAGCCCTTGGAATCGCAGTGTAACTGCCTGGCTCAGAAGAGCCCACAGAGTCAGCCCTTAACCCCAGTGATCAGAAATTGTCTAAACGTGTTTTTCAGCAGAAATAAACACGTTTTGGCAACTTTGGTCACCACCATGTAACTTATAGGGCAGGAACAGCACAGTTTTCAAAACGTGTTTTTCAGCCCGAAATAAACGCGTTTTCTCAGCCCTTGGAATCGCAGTGTAACTGCCTGGCTCAGAAGAGCCCACAGAGTCAGCCCTTAACCCCAGTGATCAGAAATTGTCAAAACGTGTTTTTCAGCAGAAATAAACACGTTTTGGCAACTTTGGTCAAACCCATGTAACTTATAGGGCAGGAACAGCACAGTTTTCAAAACGTGTTTTTCAGCCCGAAATAAACGCGTTTTCTCAGCCCTTGGAATCGCAGTGTAACTGCCTGGCTCAGAAGAGCCCACAGAGTCAGCCCTTAACCCCAGTGATCAGAAATTGTCAAAACGTGTTTTTCAGCAGAAATAAACACGTTTTGGCAACTTTGGTCACCACCATGTAACTTATAGGGCAGGAACAGCACAGTTTTCAAAACGTGTTTTTCAGCCCGAAATAAACGCGTTTTCTCAGCCCTTGGAATCGCAGTGTAACTGCCTGGCTCAGAAGAGCCCACAGAGTCAGCCCTTAACCCCAGTGATCATAAATTGTCAAAACGTGTTTTTCAGCAGAAATAAACACGTTTTGGCAACTTTGGTCAAACCCATGTAACTTATAGGACAGGAACAGCACAGTTTTCAAAACGTGTTTTTCAGCCCGAAATAAACGCGTTTTCTCAGCCCTTGGAATCGCAGTGTAACTGCCTGGCTCAGAAGAGCCCACAGAGTCAGCCCTTAACCCCAGTGATCAGAAATTGTCAAAACGTGTTTTTCAGCAGAAATAAACACGTTTTGGCAACTTTGGCCAAACCCATGTAACTTATAGGGCAGGAACAGCACAGTTTTCAAAACGTGTTTTTCAGCCCGAAATAAACGCGTTTTCTCAGCCCTTGGAATCGCAGTGTAACTGCCTGGCTCAGAAGAGCCCACAGAGTCAGCCCTTAACCCCAGTGATCAGAAATTGTCAAAACGTGTTTTTCAGCAGAAATAAACACGTTTTGGCAACTTTGGTCACCACCATGTAACTTATAGGGCAGGAACAGCACAGTTTTCAAAACGTGTTTTTCAGCCCGAAATAAACGCGTTTTCTCAGCCCTTGGAATCGCAGTGTAACTGCCTGGCTCAGAAGAGCCCACAGAGTCAGCCCTTAACCCCAGTGATCAGAAATTGTCAAAACGTGTTTTTCAGCAGAAATAAACACGTTTTGGCAACTTTGGTCACCACCATGTAACTTATAGGGCAGGAACAGCACAGTTTTCAAAACGTGTTTTTCAGCACGAAATAAACACGTTTTCTCAGCACTTAGAATCGCAGTGTAACTGCCTGGCTCAGAAGAGCCCACAGAGTCAGCCCTTAACCCCAGTGATCAGAAATTGTCAAAACGTGTTTTTCAGCAGAAATAAACACGTTTTGGCAACTTTGGTCACCACCATGTAACTTATAGGGCAGGAACAGCACAGTTTTCAAAACGTGTTTTTCAGACCGAAATAAACACGTTTTCTCAGCCCTTAGAATCGCAATGTAACTGCCTGGCTCAGAAGAGCCCACAGAGTCAGCCCTTAACCCCAGTGATCATAAATTGTCAAAACGTGTTTTTCAGCAGAAATAAACACGTTTTGGCAACTTTGGTCAAACCCATGTAACTTATAGGACAGGAACAGCACAGTTTTCAAAACGTGTTTTTCAGCCCGAAATAAACGCGTTTTCTCAGCCCTTGGAATCGCAGTGTAACTGCCTGGCTCAGAAGAGCCCACAGATTCAGACCTTAACCCCAGTGATCAGAAAATGTCAAAACGTGTTTTTCAGCAGAAATAAACACGTTTTGGCAACTTTGGTCACCACCATGTAACTTATAGGGCAGGAACAGCACAGTTTTCAAAACGTGTTTTTCAGCCCGAAATAAACGCGTTTTCTCAGCCCTTGGAATCGCAGTGTAACTGCCTGGCTCAGAAGAGCCCACAGAGTCAGCCCTTAACCCCAGTGATCAGAAATTGTCAAAACGTGTTTTTCAGCAGAAATAAACACGTTTTGGCAACTTTGGTCACCACCATGTAACTTATAGGGCAGGAACAGCACAGTTTTCAAAACGTGTTTTTCAGCCCGAAATAAACACGTTTTCTCAGCCCTTAGAATCGCAGTGTAACTGCCTGGCTCAGAAGAGCCCACAGAGTCAGCCCTTAACCCCAGTGATCAGAAATTGTCAAAACGTGTTTTTCAGCAGAAATAAACACGTTTTGGCAACTTTGGTCAAACCCATGTAACTTATAGGGCAGGAACAGCACAGTTTTCAAAACGTGTTTTTCAGCCCGAAATAAACGCGTTTTCTCAGCCCTTGGAATCGCAGTGTAACTGCCTGGCTCAGAAGAGCACACTGAGTCACCCCTTAACCCCAGTGATCAGAAATTGTCAAAACGTGTTTTTCAGCAGAAATAAACACGTTTTGGCAACTTTGGTCACCACCATGTAACTTATAGGGCAGGAACAGCACAGTTTTCAAAACGTGTTTTTCAGCCCGAAATAAACACGTTTTCTCAGCCCTTAGAATCGCAGTGTAACTGCCTGGCTCAGAAGAGCCCACAGAGTCAGCCCTTAACCCCAGTGATCAGAAATTGTCAAAACGTGTTTTTCAGCAGAAATAAACACGTTTTGGCAACTTTGGTCAAACCCATGTAACTTATAGGGCAGGAACAGCACAGTTTTCAAAACGTGTTTTTCAGCCCGAAATAAACGCGTTTTCTCAGCCCTTGGAATCGCAGTGTAACTGCCTGCCTCAGAAGAGCCCACAGAGTCAGCCCTTAACCCCAGTGATCAGAAATTGTCAAAACGTGTTTTTCAGCAGAAATAAACATGTTTTGGCAACTTTGGTCAAACCCATGTAACTTATAGGGCAGGAACAGCACAGTTTTCAAAACGTGTTTTTCAGCCCGAAATAAACGCGTTTTCTCAGCCCTTGGAATCGCAGTGTAACTGCCTGCCTCAGAAGAGCCCACAGAGTCAGCCCTTAACCCCAGTGATCAGAAATTGTCAAAACGTGTTTTTCAGCAGAAATAAACACGTTTTGGCAACTTTGGTCACCACCATGTAACTTATAGGGCAGGAACAGCACAGTTTTCAAAAAGTGTTTTTCAGCACGAAATAAACACGTTTTCTCAGCACTTAGAATCGCAGTGTAACTGCCTGGCTCAGAAGAGCCCACAGAGTCAGCCCTTAACCCCAGTGATCAGAAATTGTCAAAACGTGTTTTTCAGCAGAAATAAACACGTTTTGGCAACTTTGGTCAAATCCATGTAACTTATAGGGCAGGAACAGCACAGTTTTCAAAACGTGTTTTTCAGCCCGAAATAAACGCGTTTTCTCAGCCCTTGGAATCGCAGTGTAACTGCCTGGCTCAGAAGAGCCCACAGAGTCAGCCCTTAACCCCAGTGATCAGAAATTGTCTAAACGTGTTTTTCAGCAGAAATAAACACGTTTTGGCAACTTTGGTCACCACCATGTAACTTATAGGGCAGGAACAGCACAGTTTTCAAAACGTGTTTTTCAGCCCGAAATAAACGCGTTTTCTCAGCCCTTGGAATCGCAGTGTAACTGCCTGGCTCAGAAGAGCCCACAGAGTCAGCCCTTAACCCCAGTGATCAGAAATTGTCAAAACGTGTTTTTCAGCAGAAATAAACACGTTTTGGCAACTTTTGTCAAACCCATGTAACTTATAGGGCAGGAACAGCACAGTTTTCAAAACGTGTTTTTCAGCCCGAAATAAACGCGTTTTCTCAGCCCTTGGAATCGCAGTGTAACTGCCTGGCTCAGAAGAGCCCACAGAGTCAGCCCTTAACCCCAGTGATCAGAAAATGTCAAAACGTGTTTTTCAGCAGAAATAAACACGTTTTGGCAACTTTGGTCACCACCATGTAACTTATAGGGCAGGAACAGCACAGTTTTCAAAACGTGTTTTTCAGCACGAAATAAACACGTTTTCTCAGCACTTAGAATCGCAGTGTAACTGCCTGGCTCAGAAGAGCCCACAGAGTCAGCCCTTAACCCCAGTGATCAGAAATTGTCAAAACGTGTTTTTCAGCAGAAATAAACACGTTTTGGCAACTTTGGTCACCACCATGTAACTTATAGGGCAGGAACAGCACAGTTTTCAAAACGTGTTTTTCAGACCGAAATAAACACGTTTTCTCAGCCCTTAGAATCGCAATGTAACTGCCTGGCTCAGAAGAGCCCACAGAGTCAGCCCTTAACCCCATTGATCATAAATTGTCAAAACGTGTTTTTCAGCAGAAATAAACACGTTTTGGCAACTTTGGTCAAACCCATGTAACTTATAGGACAGGAACAGCACAGTTTTCAAAACGTGTTTTTCAGCCCGAAATAAACGCGTTTTCTCAGCCCTTGGAATCGCAGTGTAACTGCCTGGCTCAGAAGAGCCCACAGATTCAGACCTTAACCCCAGTGATCAGAAAATGTCAAAACGTGTTTTTCAGCAGAAATAAACACGTTTTGGCAACTTTGGTCACCACCATGTAACTTATAGGGCAGGAACAGCACAGTTTTCAAAACGTGTTTTTCAGCCCGAAATAAACGCGTTTTCTCAGCCCTTGGAATCGCAGTGTAACTGCCTGGCTCAGAAGAGCCCACAGAGTCAGCCCTTAACCCCAGTGATCAGAAATTGTCTAAACGTGTTTTTCAGCAGAAATAAACACGTTTTGGCAACTTTGGTCACCACCATGTAACTTATAGGGCAGGAACAGCACAGTTTTCAAAACGTGTTTTTCAGCCCGAAATAAACACGTTTTCTCAGCCCTTAGAATCGCAGTGTAACTGCCTGGCTCAGAAGAGCCCACAGAGTCAGCCCTTAACCCCAGTGATCAGAAATTGTCAAAACGTGTTTTTCAGCAGAAATAAACACGTTTTGGCAACTTTGGTCAAACCCATGTAACTTATAGGGCAGGAACAGCACAGTTTTCAAAACGTGTTTTTCAGCCCGAAATAAACGCGTTTTCTCAGCCCTTGGAATCGCAGTGTAACTGCCTGCCTCAGAAGAGCCCACAGAGTCAGCCCTTAACCCCAGTGATCAGAAATTGTCAAAACGTGTTTTTCAGCAGAAATAAACACGTTTTGGCAACTTTGGTCACCACCATGTAACTTATAGGGCAGGAACAGCACAGTTTTCAAAACGTGTTTTTCAGCACGAAATAAACACGTTTTCTCAGCACTTAGAATCGCAGTGTAACTGCCTGGCTCAGAAGAGCCCACAGAGTCAGCCCTTAACCCCAGTGATCAGAAATTGTCAAAACGTGTTTTTCAGCAGAAATAAACACGTTTTGGCAACTTTGGTCACCACCATGTAACTTATAGGGCAGGAACAGCACAGTTTTCAAAACGTGTTTTTCAGACCGAAATAAACACGTTTTCTCAGCCCTTAGAATCGCAATGTAACTGCCTGGCTCAGAAAGCCCACAGAGTCAGCCCTTAACCCCAGTGATCAGAAATTGTCAAAACGTGTTTTTCAGCAGAAATAAACACGTTTTGGCAACTTTGGTCAAACCCATGTAACTTATAGGGCAGGAACAGCACAGTTTTCAAAACGTGTTTTTCAGCCCGAAATAAACGCGTTTTCTCAGCCCTTGGAATCGCAGTGTAACTGCCTGGCTCAGAAGAGCACACTGAGTCACCCCTTAACCCCAGTGATCAGAAATTGTCAAAACGTGTTTTTCAGCAGAAATAAACACGTTTTGGCAACTTTGGTCACCACCATGTAACTTATAGGGCAGGAACAGCACAGTTTTCAAAACGTGTTTTTCAGCCCGAAATAAACACGTTTTCTCAGCCCTTAGAATCGCAGTGTAACTGCCTGGCTCAGAAGAGCCCACAGAGTCAGCCCTTAACCCCAGTGATCAGAAATTGTCAAAACGTGTTTTTCAGCAGAAATAAACACGTTTTGGCAACTTTGGTCAAACCCATGTAACTTATAGGGCAGGAACAGCACAGTTTTCAAAACGTGTTTTTCAGCCCGAAATAAACGCGTTTTCTCAGCCCTTGGAATCGCAGTGTAACTGCCTGCCTCAGAAGAGCCCACAGAGTCAGCCCTTAACCCCAGTGATCAGAAATTGTCAAAACGTGTTTTTCAGCAGAAATAAACACGTTTTGGCAACTTTGGTCACCACCATGTAACTTATAGGGCAGGAACAGCACAGTTTTCAAAAAGTGTTTTTCAGCACGAAATAAACACGTTTTCTCAGCACTTAGAATCGCAGTGTAACTGCCTGGCTCAGAAGAGCCCACAGAGTCAGCCCTTAACCCCAGTGATCAGAAATTGTCAAAACGTGTTTTTCAGCAGAAATAAACACGTTTTGGCAACTTTGGTCAAATCCATGTAACTTATAGGGCAGGAACAGCACAGTTTTCAAAACGTGTTTTTCAGCCCGAAATAAACGCGTTTTCTCAGCCCTTGGAATCGCAGTGTAACTGCCTGGCTCAGAAGAGCCCACAGAGTCAGCCCTTAACCCCAGTGATCAGAAATTGTCTAAACGTGTTTTTCAGCAGAAATAAACACGTTTTGGCAACTTTGGTCACCACCATGTAACTTATAGGGCAGGAACAGCACAGTTTTCAAAACGTGTTTTTCAGCCCGAAATAAACGCGTTTTCTCAGCCCTTGGAATCGCAGTGTAACTGCCTGGCTCAGAAGAGCCCACAGAGTCAGCCCTTAACCCCAGTGATCAGAAATTGTCAAAACGTGTTTTTCAGCAGAAATAAACACGTTTTGGCAACTTTGGTCACCACCATGTAACTTATAGGGCAAGAACAGCACAGTTTTCAAAACGTGTTTTTCAGCCCGAAATAAACGCGTTTTCTCAGCCCTTAGAATCGCAGTGTAACTGCCTGGCTCAGAAGAGCCCACAGAGTCAGCCCTTAACCCCAGTGATCAGAAATTGTCTAAACGTGTTTTTCAGCAGAAATAAACACGTTTTGGCAACTTTGGTCACCACCATGTAACTTATAGGGCAGGAACAGCACAGTTTTCAAAACGTGTTTTTCAGCCCGAAATAAACACGTTTTCTCAGCCCTTAGAATCGCAGTGTAACTGCCTGGCTCAGAAGAGCCCACAGAGTCAGCCCTTAACCCCAGTGATCAGAAATTGTCAAAACGTGTTTTTCAGCAGAAATAAACACGTTTTGGCAACTTTGGTCAAACCCATGTAACTTATAGGGCAGGAACAGCACAGTTTTCAAAACGTGTTTTTCAGCCCGAAATAAACGCGTTTTCTCAGCCCTTGGAATCGCAGTGTAACTGCCTGCCTCAGAAGAGCCCACAGAGTCAGCCCTTAACCCCAGTGATCAGAAATTGTCAAAACGTGTTTTTCAGCAGAAATAAACACGTTTTGGCAACTTTGGTCACCACCATGTAACTTATAGGGCAGGAACAGCACAGTTTTCAAAACGTGTTTTTCAGCACGAAATAAACACGTTTTCTCAGCACTTAGAATCGCAGTGTAACTGCCTGGCTCAGAAGAGCCCACAGAGTCAGCCCTTAACCCCAGTGATCAGAAATTGTCAAAACGTCTTTTTCAGCAGAAATAAACACGTTTTGGCAACTTTGGTCAAATCCATGTAACTTATAGGGCAGGAACAGCACAGTTTTCAAAACGTGTTTTTCAGCCCGAAATAAACGCGTTTTCTCAGCCCTTGGAATCGCAGTGTAACTGCCTGGCTCAGAAGAGCCCACAGAGTCAGCCCTTAACCCCAGTGATCAGAAATTGTCAAAACGTGTTTTTCAGCAGAAATAAACACGTTTTGGCAACTTTGGTCACCACCATGTAACTTATAGGGCAGGAACAGCACAGTTTTCAAAACGTGTTTTTCAGCCCGAAATAAACGCGTTTTCTCAGCCCTTGGAATCGCAGTGTAACTGCCTGGCTCAGAAGAGCCCACAGAGTCAGCCCTTAACCCCAGTGATCAGAAATTGTCAAAACGTGTTTTTCAGCAGAAATAAACACGTTTTGGCAACTTTGGTCACCACCATGTAACTTATAGGGCAGGAACAGCACAGTTTTCAAAACGTGTTTTTCAGCCCGAAATAAACGCGTTTTCTCAGCCCTTGGAATCGCAGTGTAACTGCCTGGCTCAGAAGAGCCCACAGAGTCAGCCCTTAACCCCAGTGATCAGAAATTGTCAAAACGTGTTTTTCAGCAGAAATAAACACGTTTTGGCAACTTTGGTCACCACCATGTAACTTATAGGGCAAGAACAGCACAGTTTTCAAAATGTGTTTTTCAGCCCGAAATAAACGCGTTTTCTCAGCCCTTGGAATCGCAGTGTAACTGCCTGGCTCAGAAGAGCCCACAGAGTCAGCCCTTAACCCCAGTGATCAGAAATTGTCAAAACGTGTTTTTCAGCAGAAATAAACACGTTTTGGCAACTTTGGTCAAACCCATGTAACTTATAGGGCAGGAACAGCACAGTTTTCAAAACGTGTTTTTCAGCCCGAAATAAACGCGTTTTCTCAGCCCTTGGAATCGCAGTGTAACTGCCTGCCTCAGAAGAGCCCACAGAGTCAGCCCTTAACCCCAGTGATCATAAATTGTCAAAACGTGTTTTTCAGCAGAAATAAACACGTTTTGGCAACTTTGGTCAAATCCATGTAACTTATAGGGCAGGAACAGCACAGTTTTCAAAACGTGTTTTTCAGCCCGAAATAAACGCGTTTTCTCAGCCCTTGGAATCGCAGTGTAACTGCCTGGCTCAGAAGAGCCCACAGAGTCAGCCCTTAACCCCAGTGATCAGAAATTGTCTAAACGTGTTTTTCAGCAGAAATATACACGTTTTGGCAACTTTGGTCACCACCATGTAACTTATAGGGCAGGAACAGCACAGTTTTCAAAACGTGTTTTTCAGCCCGAAATAAACGCGTTTTCTCAGCCCTTGGAATCGCAGTGTAACTGCCTGGCTCAGAAGAGCACACTGAGTCACCCCTTAACCCCAGTGATCAGAAATTGTCAAAACGTGTTTTTCAGCAGAAATAAACACGTTTTGGCAACTTTGGTCACCACCATGTAACTTATAGGGCAGGAACAGCACAGTTTTCAAAACGTGTTTTTCAGCCCGAATTAAACGCGTTTTCTCAGCCCTTGGAATCGCAGTGTAACTGCCTGGCTCAGAAGAGCCCACAGAGTCAGCCCTTAACCCCAGTGATCAGAAATTGTCAAAACGTGTTTTTCAGCAGAAATAAACACGTTTTGGCAACTTTGGTCACCACCATGTAACTTATAGGGCAGGAACAGCACAGTTTTCAAAACGTGTTTTTCAGCCCGAAATAAACGCGTTTTCTCAGCCCTTGGAATCGCAGTGTAACTGCCTGGCTCAGAAGAGCCCACAGAGTCAGCCCTTAACCCCAGTGATCAGAAATTGTCAAAACGTGTTTTTCAGCAGAAATAAACACGTTTTGGCAACTTTGGTCACCACCATGTAACTTATAGGGCAAGAACAGCACAGTTTTCAAAACGTGTTTTTCAGCCCGAAATAAACGCGTTTTCTCAGCCCTTAGAATCGCAGTGTAACTGCCTGGCTCAGAAGAGCCCACAGAGTCAGCCCTTAACCCCAGTGATCAGAAATTGTCTAAACGTGTTTTTCAGCAGAAATAAACACGTTTTGGCAACTTTGGTCACCACCATGTAACTTAAAGGGCAGGAACAGCACAGTTTTCAAAACGTGTTTTTCAGCCCGAAATAAACGCGTTTTCTCAGCCCTTGGAATCGCAGTGTACCTGTAACTGCCTGGCTCAGAAGAGCCCACAGAGTCAGCCCTTAACCCCAGTGATCAGAAATTGTCAAAACGTGTTTTTCAGCAGAAATAAACACGTTTTGGCAACTTTGGTCACCACCATGTAACTTATAGGGCAGGAACAGCACAGTTTTCAAAACGTGTTTTTCAGCCCGAAATAAACACGTTTTCTCAGCCCTTAGAATCGCAGTGTAACTGCCTGGCTCAGAAGAGCCCACAGAGTCAGCCCTTAACCCCAGTGATCAGAAATTGTCAAAACGTGTTTTTCAGCAGAAATAAACACGTTTTGGCAACTTTGGTCAAACCCATGTAACTTATAGGGCAGGAACAGCACAGTTTTCAAAACGTGTTTTTCAGCCCGAAATAAACGCGTTTTCTCAGCCCTTGGAATCGCAGTGTAACTGCCTGGCTCAGAAGAGCCCACAGAGTCAGCCCTTAACCCCAGTGATCAGAAATTGTCAAAACGTGTTTTTCAGCAGAAATAAACACGTTTTGGCAACTTTGGTCACCACCATGTAACTTATAGGGCAGGAACAGCACAGTTTTCAAAACGTGTTTTTCAGCACGTAATAAACACGTTTTCTCAGCACTTAGAATCGCAGTGTAACTGCCTGGCTCAGAAGAGCCCACAGAGTCAGCCCTTAACCCCAGTGATCAGAAATTGTCAAAACGTGTTTTTCAGCAGAAATAAACACGTTTTGGCAACTTTGGTCAAATCCATGTAACTTATAGGGCAGGAACAGCACAGTTTTCAAAACGTGTTTTTCAGCCCGAAATAAACGCGTTTTCTCAGCCCTTGGAATCGCAGTGTAACTGCCTGGCTCAGAAGAGCCCACAGAGTCAGCCCTTAACCCCAGTGATCAGAAATTGTCTAAACGTGTTTTTCAGCAGAAATAAACACGTTTTGGCAACTTTGGTCACCACCATGTAACTTATAGAGCAGGAACAGCACAGTTTTCAAAACGTGTTTTTCAGCCCGAAATAAACGCGTTTTCTCAGCCCTTGGAATCGCAGTGTAACTGCCTGGCTCAGAAGAGCACACTGAGTCACCCCTTAACCCCAGTGATCAGAAATTGTCAAAACGTGTTTTTCAGCAGAAATAAACACGTTTTGGCAACTTTGGTCACCACCATGTAACTTATAGGGCAGGAACAGCACAGTTTTCAAAACGTGTTTTTCAGCCCGAAATAAACGCGTTTTCTCAGCCCTTGGAATCGCAGTGTAACTGCCTGGCTCAGAAGAGCCCACAGAGTCAGCCCTTAACCCCAGTGATCAGAAATTGTCAAAACGTGTTTTTCAGCAGAAATAAACACGTTTTGGCAACTTTGGTCACCACCATGTAACTTATAGGGCAGGAACAGCACAGTTTTCAAAACGTGTTTTTCAGCCCGAAATAAACGCGTTTTCTCAGCCCTTGGAATCGCAGTGTAACTGCCTGGCTCAGAAGAGCCCACAGAGTCAGCCCTTAACCCCAGTGATCAGAAATTGTCAAAACGTGTTTTTCAGCAGAAATAAACACGTTTTGGCAACTTTGGTCACCACCATGTAACTTATAGGGCAAGAACAGCACAGTTTTCAAAATGTGTTTTTCAGCCCGAAATAAACGCGTTTTCTCAGCCCTTGGAATCGCAGTGTAACTGCCTGGTTCAGAAGAGCCCACAGAGTCAGCCCTTAACCCCAGTGATCAGAAATTGTCAAAACGTGTTTTTCAGCAGAAATAAACACGTTTTGGCAACTTTGGTCAAATCCATGTAACTTATAGGGCAGGAACAGCACAGTTTTCAAAACGTGTTTTTCAGACCGAAATAAACACGTTTTCTCAGCCCTTAGAATCGCAATGTAACTGCCTGGCTCAGAAAGCCCACAGAGTCAGCCCTTAACCCCAGTGATCAGAAATTGTCAAAACGTGTTTTTCAGCAGAAATAAACACGTTTTGGCAACTTTGGTCAAACCCATGTAACTTATAGGGCAGGAACAGCACAGTTTTCAAAACGTGTTTTTCAGCCCGAAATAAACGCGTTTTCTCAGCCCTTGGAATCGCAGTGTAACTGCCTGGCTCAGAAGAGCACACTGAGTCACCCCTTAACCCCAGTGATCAGAAATTGTCAAAACGTGTTTTTCAGCAGAAATAAACACGTTTTGGCAACTTTGGTCACCACCATGTAACTTATAGGGCAGGAACAGCACAGTTTTCAAAACGTGTTTTTCAGCCCGAAATAAACGCGTTTTCTCAGCCCTTGGAATCGCAGTGTAACTGCCTGGCTCAGAAGAGCACACTGAGTCACCCCTTAACCCCAGTGATCAGAAATTGTCAAAACGTGTTTTTCAGCAGAAATAAACACGTTTTGGCAACTTTGGTCACCACCATGTAACTTATAGGGCAGGAACAGCACAGTTTTCAAAACGTGTTTTTCAGCCCGAAATAAACGCGTTTTCTCAACCCTTGGAATCGCAGTGTAACTGCCTGGCTCAGAAGAGCCCACAGAGTCAGCCCTTAACCCCAGTGATCAGAAATTGTCAAAACGTGTTTTTCAGCAGAAATAAACACGTTTTGGCAACTTTGGTCAAACCCATGTAACTTATAGGGCAGGAACAGCACAGTTTTCAAAACGTGTTTTTCAGCCCGAAATAAACGCGTTTTCTCAGCCCTTGGAATCGCAGTGTAACTGCCTGGCTCAGAAGAGCCCACAGAGTCAGCCCTTAACCCCAGTGATCAGAAATTGTCTAAACGTGTTTTTCAGCAGAAATAAACACGTTTTGGCAACTTTGGTCACCACCATGTAACTTATAGGGCAGGAACAGCACAGTTTTCAAAACGTGTTTTTCAGCCCGAAATAAACGCGTTTTCTCAGCCCTTGGAATCGCAGTGTAACTGCCTGGCTCAGAAGAGCCCACAGAGTCAGCCCTTAACCCCAGTGATCAGAAATTGTCAAAACGTGTTTTTCAGCAGAAATAAACACGTTTTGGCAACTTTGGTCACCACCATGTAACTTATAGGGCAAGAACAGCACAGTTTTCAAAACGTGTTTTTCAGCCCGAAATAAACGCGTTTTCTCAGCCCTTAGAATCGCAGTGTAACTGCCTGGCTCAGAAGAGCCCACAGAGTCAGCCCTTAACCCCAGTGATCAGAAATTGTCTAAACGTGTTTTTCAGCAGAAATAAACACGTTTTGGCAACTTTGGTCACCACCATGTAACTTATAGGGCAGGAACAGCACAGTTTTCAAAACGTGTTTTTCAGCCCGAAATAAACGCGTTTTCTCAGCCCTTGGAATCGCAGTGTAACTGCCTGGCTCAGAAGAGCCCACAGAGTCAGCCCTTAACCCCAGTGATCAGAAATTGTCAAAACGTGTTTTTCAGCAGAAATAAACACGTTTTGGCAACTTTGGTCACCACCATGTAACTTATAGGGCAGGAACAGCACAGTTTTCAAAACGTGTTTTTCAGCCCGAAATAAACGCGTTTTCTCAGCCCTTGGAATCGAAGTGTAACTGCCTGGCTCAGAAGAGCCCACAGAGTCAGCCCTTAACCCCAGTGATCAGAAATTGTCAAAACGTGTTTTTCAGCAGAAATAAACACGTTTTGGCAACTTTGGTCAAACCCATGTAACTTATAGGGCAGGAACAGCACAGTTTTCAAAACGTGTTTTTCAGCCCGAAATAAACGCGTTTTCTCAGCCCTTGGAATCGCAGTGTAACTGCCTGGCTCAGAAGAGCCCACAGAGTCAGCCCTTAACCCCAGTGATCAGAAAATGTCAAAACGTGTTTTTCAGCAGAAATAAACACGTTTTGGCAACTTTGGTCACCACCATGTAACTTATAGGGCAGGAACAGCACAGTTTTCAAAACGTGTTTTTCAGCCCGAAATAAACGCGTTTTCTCAGCCCTTGGAATCGCAGTGTAACTGCCTGGCTCAGAAGAGCCCACAGAGTCAGCCCTTAACCCCAGTGATCAGAAATTGTCAAAACGTGTTTTTCAGCAGAAATAAACACGTTTTGGCAACTTTGGTCACCACCATGTAACTTATAGGGCAAGAACAGCACAGTTTTCAAAACGTGTTTTTCAGCCCGAAATAAACGCGTTTTCTCAGCCCTTGGAATCGCAGTGTAACTGCCTGGCTCAGAAGAGCACACTGAGTCACCCCTTAACCCCAGTGATCAGAAATTGTCAAAACGTGTTTTTCAGCAGAAATAAACACGTTTTGGCAACTTTGGTCACCACCATGTAACTTATAGGGCAGGAACAGCACAGTTTTCAAAACGTGTTTTTCAGCCCGAAATAAACACGTTTTCTCAGCCCTTAGAATCGCAGTGTAACTGCCTGGCTCAGAAGAGCCCACAGAGTCAGCCCTTAACCCCAGTGATCAGAAATTGTCAAAACGTGTTTTTCAGCAGAAATAAACACGTTTTGGCAACTTTGGTCAAACCCATGTAACTTATAGGGCAGGAACAGCACAGTTTTCAAAACGTGTTTTTCAGCCCGAAATAAACGCGTTTTCTCAGCCCTTGGAATCGCAGTGTAACTGCCTGCCTCAGAAGAGCCCACAGAGTCAGCCCTTAACCCCAGTGATCAGAAATTGTCAAAACGTGTTTTTCAGCAGAAATAAACACGTTTTGGCAACTTTGGTCAAATCCATGTAACTTATAGGGCAGGAACAGCACAGTTTTCAAAACGTGTTTTTCAGCCCGAAATAAACGCGTTTTCTCAGCCCTTGGAATCGCAGTGTAACTGCCTGGCTCAGAAGAGCCCACAGAGTCAGCCCTTAACCCCAGTGATCAGAAATTGTCTAAACGTGTTTTTCAGCAGAAATAAACACGTTTTGGCAACTTTGGTCACCACCATGTAACTTATAGGGCAGGAACAGCACAGTTTTCAAAACGTGTTTTTCAGCCCGAAATAAACGCGTTTTCTCAGCCCTTGGAATCGCAGTGTAACTGCCTGGCTCAGAAGAGCCCACAGAGTCAGCCCTTAACCCCAGTGATCAGAAATTGTCAAAACGTGTTTTTCAGCAGAAATAAACACGTTTTGGCAACTTTGGTCACCACCATGTAACTTATAGGGCAAGAACAGCACAGTTTTCAAAACGTGTTTTTCAGCCCGAAATAAACGCGTTTTCTCAGCCCTTAGAATCGCAGTGTAACTGCCTGGCTCAGAAGAGCCCACAGAGTCAGCCCTTAACCCCAGTGATCAGAAATTGTCTAAACGTGTTTTTCAGCAGAAATAAACACGTTTTGGCAACTTTGGTCACCACCATGTAACTTATAGGGCAGGAACAGCACAGTTTTCAAAACGTGTTTTTCAGCCCGAAATAAACGCGTTTTCTCAGCCCTTGGAATCGCAGTGTAACTGCCTGGCTCAGAAGAGCCCACAGAGTCAGCCCTTAACCCCAGTGATCAGAAATTGTCAAAACGTGTTTTTCAGCAGAAATAAACACGTTTTGGCAACTTTGGTCACCACCATGTAACTTATAGGGCAGGAACAGCACAGTTTTCAAAACGTGTTTTTCAGCCCGAAATAAACGCGTTTTCTCAGCCCTTGGAATCGCAGTGTAACTGCCTGGCTCAGAAGAGCCCACAGAGTCAGCCCTTAACCCCAGTGATCAGAAATTGTCAAAACGTGTTTTTCAGCAGAAATAAACACGTTTTGGCAACTTTGGTCAAACCCATGTAACTTATAGGGCAGGAACAGCACAGTTTTCAAAACGTGTTTTTCAGCCCGAAATAAACGCGTTTTCTCAGCCCTTGGAATCGCAGTGTAACTGCCTGGCTCAGAAGAGCCCACAGAGTCAGCCCTTAACCCCAGTGATCAGAAAATGTCAAAACATGTTTTTCAGCAGAAATAAACACGTTTTGGCAACTTTGGTCACCACCATGTAACTTATAGGGCAGGAACAGCACAGTTTTCAAAACGTGTTTTTCAGCCCGAAATAAACGCGTTTTCTCAGCCCTTGGAATCGCAGTGTAACTGCCTGGCTCAGAAGAGCCCACAGAGTCAGCCCTTAACCCCAGTGATCAGAAATTGTCAAAACGTGTTTTTCAGCAGAAATAAACACGTTTTGGCAACTTTGGTCACCACCATGTAACTTATAGGGCAAGAACAGCACAGTTTTCAAAACGTGTTTTTCAGCCCGAAATAAACGCGTTTTCTCAGCCCTTAGAATCGCAGTGTAACTGCCTGGCTCAGAAGAGCCCACAGAGTCAGCCCTTAACCCCAGTGATCAGAAATTGTCTAAACGTGTTTTTCAGCAGAAATAAACACGTTTTGGCAACTTTGGTCACCACCATGTAACTTATAGGGCAGGAACAGCACAGTTTTCAAAACGTGTTTTTCAGCCCGAAATAAACACGTTTTCTCAGCCCTTAGAATCGCAGTGTAACTGCCTGGCTCAGAAGAGCCCACAGAGTCAGCCCTTAACCCCAGTGATCAGAAATTGTCAAAACGTGTTTTTCAGCAGAAATAAACACGTTTTGGCAACTTTGGTCAAACCCATGTAACTTATAGGGCAGGAACAGCACAGTTTTCAAAACGTGTTTTTCAGACCGAAATAAACACGTTTTCTCAGCCCTTAGAATCGCAATGTAACTGCCTGGCTCAGAAGAGCCCACAGAGTCAGCCCTTAACCCCAGTGATCATAAATTGTCAAAACGTGTTTTTCAGCAGAAATAAACACGTTTTGGCAACTTTGGTCAAACCCATGTAACTTATAGGACAGGAACAGCACAGTTTTCAAAACGTGTTTTTCAGCCCGAAATAAACGCGTTTTCTCAGCCCTTGGAATCGCAGTGTAACTGCCTGGCTCAGAAGAGCCCACAGAGTCAGCCCTTAACCCCAGTGATCAGAAATTGTCAAAACGTGTTTTTCAGCAGAAATAAACACGTTTTGGCAACTTTGGTCACCACCATGTAACTTATAGGGCAAGAACAGCACAGTTTTCAAAACGTGTTTTTCAGCCCGAAATAAACGCGTTTTCTCAGCCCTTAGAATCGCAGTGTAACTGCCTGGCTCAGAAGAGCCCACAGAGTCAGCCCTTAACCCCAGTGATCAGAAATTGTCTAAACGTGTTTTTCAGCAGAAATAAACACGTTTTGGCAACTTTGGTCACCACCATGTAACTTATAGGGCAGGAACAGCACAGTTTTCAAAACGTGTTTTTCAGCCCGAAATAAACACGTTTTCTCAGCCCTTAGAATCGCAGTGTAACTGCCTGGCTCAGAAGAGCCCACAGAGTCAGCCCTTAACCCCAGTGATCAGAAATTGTCAAAACGTGTTTTTCAGCAGAAATAAACACGTTTTGGCAACTTTGGTCAAACCCATGTAACTTATAGGGCAGGAACAGCACAGTTTTCAAAACGTGTTTTTCAGCCCGAAATAAACGCGTTTTCTCAGCCCTTGGAATCGCAGTGTAACTGCCTGGCTCAGAAGAGCCCACAGAGTCAGCCCTTAACCCCAGTGATCAGAAAATGTCAAAACATGTTTTTCAGCAGAAATAAACACGTTTTGGCAACTTTGGTCACCACCATGTAACTTATAGGGCAGGAACAGCACAGTTTTCAAAACGTGTTTTTCAGCCCGAAATAAACGCGTTTTCTCAGCCCTTGGAATCGCAGTGTAACTGCCTGGCTCAGAAGAGCCCACAGAGTCAGCCCTTAACCCCAGTGATCAGAAATTGTCAAAACGTGTTTTTCAGCAGAAATAAACACGTTTTGGCAACTTTGGTCACCACCATGTAACTTATAGGGCAAGAACAGCACAGTTTTCAAAACGTGTTTTTCAGCCCGAAATAAACGCGTTTTCTCAGCCCTTAGAATCGCAGTGTAACTGCCTGGCTCAGAAGAGCCCACAGAGTCAGCCCTTAACCCCAGTGATCAGAAATTGTCTAAACGTGTTTTTCAGCAGAAATAAACACGTTTTGGCAACTTTGGTCACCACCATGTAACTTATAGGGCAGGAACAGCACAGTTTTCAAAACGTGTTTTTCAGCCCGAAATAAACACGTTTTCTCAGCCCTTAGAATCGCAGTGTAACTGCCTGGCTCAGAAGAGCCCACAGAGTCAGCCCTTAACCCCAGTGATCAGAAATTGTCAAAACGTGTTTTTCAGCAGAAATAAACACGTTTTGGCAACTTTGGTCAAACCCATGTAACTTATAGGGCAGGAACAGCACAGTTTTCAAAACGTGTTTTTCAGCCCGAAATAAACGCGTTTTCTCAGCCCTTGGAATCGCAGTGTAACTGCCTGCCTCAGAAGAGCCCACAGAGTCAGCCCTTAACCCCAGTGATCAGAAATTGTCAAAACGTGTTTTTCAGCAGAAATAAACACGTTTTGGCAACTTTGGTCACCACCATGTAACTTATAGGGCAGGAACAGCACAGTTTTCAAAACGTGTTTTTCAGCACGAAATAAACACGTTTTCTCAGCACTTAGAATCGCAGTGTAACTGCCTGGCTCAGAAGAGCCAACAGAGTCAGCCCTTAACCCCAGTGATCAGAAATTGTCAAAACGTGTTTTTCAGCAGAAATAAACACGTTTTGGCAACTTTGGTCAAATCCATGTAACTTATAGGGCAGGAACAGCACAGTTTTCAAAACGTGTTTTTCAGCCCGAAATAAACGCGTTTTCTCAGCCCTTGGAATCGCAGTGTAACTGCCTGGCTCAGAAGAGCCCACAGAGTCAGCCCTTAACCCCAGTGATCAGAAATTGTCAAAACGTGTTTTTCAGCAGAAATAAACACGTTTTGGCAACTTTGGTCACCACCATGTAACTTATAGGGCAGGAACAGCACAGTTTTCAAAACGTGTTTTTCAGCCCGAAATAAACGCGTTTTCTCAGCCCTTGGAATCGCAGTGTAACTGCCTGGCTCAGAAGAGCCCACAGAGTCAGCCCTTAACCCCAGTGATCAGAAATTGTCAAAACGTGTTTTTCAGCAGAAATAAACACGTTTTGGCAACTTTGGTCACCACCATGTAACTTATAGGGCAGGAACAGCACAGTTTTCAAAACGTGTTTTTCAGCCCGAAATAAACGCGTTTTCTCAGCCCTTGGAATCGCAGTGTAACTGCCTGGCTCAGAAGAGCCCACAGAGTCAGCCCTTAACCCCAGTGATCAGAAATTGTCAAAACGTGTTTTTCAGCAGAAATAAACACGTTTTGGCAACTTTGGTCACCACCATGTAACTTATAGGGCAAGAACAGCACAGTTTTCAAAATGTGTTTTTCAGCCCGAAATAAACGCGTTTTCTCAGCCCTTGGAATCGCAGTGTAACTGCCTGGCTCAGAAGAGCCCACAGAGTCAGCCCTTAACCCCAGTGATCAGAAATTGTCAAAACGTGTTTTTCAGCAGAAATAAACACGTTTTGGCAACTTTGGTCAAACCCATGTAACTTATAGGGCAGGAACAGCACAGTTTTCAAAACGTGTTTTTCAGCCCGAAATAAACGCGTTTTCTCAGCCCTTGGAATCGCAGTGTAACTGCCTGGCTCAGAAGAGCCCACAGAGTCAGCCCTTAACCCCAGTGATCAGAAAATGTCAAAACATGTTTTTCAGCAGAAATAAACACGTTTTGGCAACTTTGGTCACCACCATGTAACTTATAGGGCAGGAACAGCACAGTTTTCAAAACGTGTTTTTCAGCCCGAAATAAACGCGTTTTCTCAACCCTTGGAATCGCAGTGTAACTGCCTGGCTCAGAAGAGCCCACAGAGTCAGCCCTTAACCCCAGTGATCAGAAATTGTCAAAACGTGTTTTTCAGCAGAAATAAACACGTTTTGGCAACTTTGGTCAAACCCATGTAACTTATAGGGCAGGAACAGCACAGTTTTCAAAACGTGTTTTTCAGCCCGAAATAAACGCGTTTTCTCAGCCCTTGGAATCGCAGTGTAACTGCCTGGCTCAGAAGAGCCCACAGAGTCAGCCCTTAACCCCAGTGATCAGAAATTGTCTAAACGTGTTTTTCAGCAGAAATAAACACGTTTTGGCAACTTTGGTCACCACCATGTAACTTATAGGGCAGGAACAGCACAGTTTTCAAAACGTGTTTTTCAGCCCGAAATAAACGCGTTTTCTCAGCCCTTGGAATCGCAGTGTAACTGCCTGGCTCAGAAGAGCCCACAGAGTCAGCCCTTAACCCCAGTGATCAGAAATTGTCAAAACGTGTTTTTCAGCAGAAATAAACACGTTTTGGCAACTTTGGTCACCACCATGTAACTTATAGGGCAAGAACAGCACAGTTTTCAAAACGTGTTTTTCAGCCCGAAATAAACGCGTTTTCTCAGCCCTTAGAATCGCAGTGTAACTGCCTGGCTCAGAAGAGCCCACAGAGTCAGCCCTTAACCCCAGTGATCAGAAATTGTCTAAACGTGTTTTTCAGCAGAAATAAACACGTTTTGGCAACTTTGGTCACCACCATGTAACTTATAGGGCAGGAACAGCACAGTTTTCAAAACGTGTTTTTCAGCCCGAAATAAACGCGTTTTCTCAGCCCTTGGAATCGCAGTGTAACTGCCTGGCTCAGAAGAGCCCACAGAGTCAGCCCTTAACCCCAGTGATCAGAAATTGTCAAAACGTGTTTTTCAGCAGAAATAAACACGTTTTGGCAACTTTGGTCACCACCATGTAACTTATAGGGCAGGAACAGCACAGTTTTCAAAACGTGTTTTTCAGCCCGAAATAAACGCGTTTTCTCAGCCCTTGGAATCGCAGTGTAACTGCCTGGCTCAGAAGAGCCCACAGAGTCAGCCCTTAACCCCAGTGATCAGAAATTGTCAAAACGTGTTTTTCAGCAGAAATAAACACGTTTTGGCAACTTTGGTCAAACCCATGTAACTTATAGGGCAGGAACAGCACAGTTTTCAAAACGTGTTTTTCAGCCCGAAATAAACGCGTTTTCTCAGCCCTTGGAATCGCAGTGTAACTGCCTGGCTCAGAAGAGCCCACAGAGTCAGCCCTTAACCCCAGTGATCAGAAAATGTCAAAACGTGTTTTTCAGCAGAAATAAACACGTTTTGGCAACTTTGGTCACCACCATGTAACTTATAGGGCAGGAACAGCACAGTTTTCAAAACGTGTTTTTCAGCCCGAAATAAACGCGTTTTCTCAGCCCTTGGAATCGCAGTGTAACTGCCTGGCTCAGAAGAGCCCACAGAGTCAGCCCTTAACCCCAGTGATCAGAAATTGTCAAAACGTGTTTTTCAGCAGAAATAAACACGTTTTGGCAACTTTGGTCACCACCATGTAACTTATAGGGCAAGAACAGCACAGTTTTCAAAACGTGTTTTTCAGCCCGAAATAAACGCGTTTTCTCAGCCCTTAGAATCGCAGTGTAACTGCCTGGCTCAGAAGAGCCCACAGAGTCAGCCCTTAACCCCAGTGATCAGAAATTGTCTAAACGTGTTTTTCAGCAGAAATAAACACGTTTTGGCAACTTTGGTCACCACCATGTAACTTATAGGGCAGGAACAGCACAGTTTTCAAAACGTGTTTTTCAGCCCGAAATAAACGCGTTTTCTCAGCCCTTGGAATCGCAGTGTAACTGCCTGGCTCAGAAGAGCCCACAGAGTCAGCCCTTAACCCCAGTGATCAGAAATTGTCAAAACGTGTTTTTCAGCAGAAATAAACACGTTTTGGCAACTTTGGTCACCACCATGTAACTTATAGGGCAGGAACAGCACAGTTTTCAAAACGTGTTTTTCAGCCCGAAATAAACGCGTTTTCTCAGCCCTTGGAATCGCAGTGTAACTGCCTGGCTCAGAAGAGCCCACAGAGTCAGCCCTTAACCCCAGTGATCAGAAATTGTCAAAACGTGTTTTTCAGCAGAAATAAACACGTTTTGGCAACTTTGGTCAAACCCATGTAACTTATAGGGCAGGAACAGCACAGTTTTCAAAACGTGTTTTTCAGCCCGAAATAAACGCGTTTTCTCAGCCCTTAGAATCGCAGTGTAACTGCCTGGCTCAGAAGAGCCCACAGAGTCAGCCCTTAACCCCAGTGATCAGAAATTGTCAAAACGTGTTTTTCAGCAGAAATAAACACGTTTTGGCAACTTTGGTCAAACCCATGTAACTTATAGGGCAGGAACAGCACAGTTTTCAAAACGTGTTTTTCAGCCCGAAATAAACGCGTTTTCTCAGCCCTTGGAATCGCAGTGTAACTGCCTGCCTCAGAAGAGCCCACAGAGTCAGCCCTTAACCCCAGTGATCAGAAATTGTCAAAACGTGTTTTTCAGCAGAAATAAACACGTTTTGGCAACTTTGGTCAAATCCATGTAACTTATAGGGCAGGAACAGCACAGTTTTCAAAACGTGTTTTTCAGCCCGAAATAAACGCGTTTTCTCAGCCCTTGGAATCGCAGTGTAACTGCCTGGCTCAGAAGAGCCCACAGAGTCAGCCCTTAACCCCAGTGATCAGAAATTGTCTAAACGTGTTTTTCAGCAGAAATAAACACGTTTTGGCAACTTTGGTCACCACCATGTAACTTATAGGGCAGGAACAGCACAGTTTTCAAAACGTGTTTTTCAGCCCGAAATAAACGCGTTTTCTCAGCCCTTGGAATCGCAGTGTAACTGCCTGGCTCAGAAGAGCCCACAGAGTCAGCCCTTAACCCCAGTGATCAGAAATTGTCAAAACGTGTTTTTCAGCAGAAATAAACACGTTTTGGCAACTTTGGTCACCACCATGTAACTTATAGGGCAAGAACAGCACAGTTTTCAAAACGTGTTTTTCAGCCCGAAATAAACGCGTTTTCTCAGCCCTTAGAATCGCAGTGTAACTGCCTGGCTCAGAAGAGCCCACAGAGTCAGCCCTTAACCCCAGTGATCAGAAATTGTCTAAACGTGTTTTTCAGCAGAAATAAACACGTTTTGGCAACTTCGGTCACCACCATGTAACTTATAGGGCAGGAACAGCACAGTTTTCAAAACGTGTTTTTCAGCCCGAAATAAACGCGTTTTCTCAGCCCTTGGAATCGCAGTGTAACTGCCTGGCTCAGAAGAGCCCACAGAGTCAGCCCTTAACCCCAGTGATCAGAAATTGTCAAAACGTGTTTTTCAGCAGAAATAAACACGTTTTGGCAACTTTGGTCACCACCATGTAACTTATAGGGCAGGAACAGCACAGTTTTCAAAACGTGTTTTTCAGCCCGAAATAAACGCGTTTTCTCAGCCCTTGGAATCGCAGTGTAACTGCCTGGCTCAGAAGAGCCCACAGAGTCAGCCCTTAACCCCAGTGATCAGAAATTGTCAAAACGTGTTTTTCAGCAGAAATAAACACGTTTTGGCAACTTTGGTCAAACCCATGTAACTTATAGGGCAGGAACAGCACAGTTTTCAAAACGTGTTTTTCAGCCCGAAATAAACGCGTTTTCTCAGCCCTTGGAATCGCAGTGTAACTGCCTGGCTCAGAAGAGCCCACAGAGTCAGCCCTTAACCCCAGTGATCAGAAAATGTCAAAACATGTTTTTCAGCAGAAATAAACACGTTTTGGCAACTTTGGTCACCACCATGTAACTTATAGGGCAGGAACAGCACAGTTTTCAAAACGTGTTTTTCAGCCCGAAATAAACGCGTTTTCTCAGCCCTTGGAATCGCAGTGTAACTGCCTGGCTCAGAAGAGCCCACAGAGTCAGCCCTTAACCCCAGTGATCAGAAATTGTCAAAACGTGTTTTTCAGCAGAAATAAACACGTTTTGGCAACTTTGGTCACCACCATGTAACTTATAGGGCAAGAACAGCACAGTTTTCAAAACGTGTTTTTCAGCCCGAAATAAACGCGTTTTCTCAGCCCTTAGAATCGCAGTGTAACTGCCTGGCTCAGAAGAGCCCACAGAGTCAGCCCTTAACCCCAGTGATCAGAAATTGTCTAAACGTGTTTTTCAGCAGAAATAAACACGTTTTGGCAACTTTGGTCACCACCATGTAACTTATAGGGCAGGAACAGCACAGTTTTCAAAACGTGTTTTTCAGCCCGAAATAAACACGTTTTCTCAGCCCTTAGAATCGCAATGTAACTGCCTGGCTCAGAAGAGCCCACAGAGTCAGCCCTTAACCCCAGTGATCATAAATTGTCAAAACGTGTTTTTCAGCAGAAATAAACACGTTTTGGCAACTTTGGTCAAACCCATGTAACTTATAGGACAGGAACAGCACAGTTTTCAAAACGTGTTTTTCAGCCCGAAATAAACGCGTTTTCTCAGCCCTTGGAATCGCAGTGTAACTGCCTGGCTCAGAAGAGCCCACAGAGTCAGCCCTTAACCCCAGTGATCAGAAATTGTCAAAACGTGTTTTTCAGCAGAAATAAACACGTTTTGGCAACTTTGGTCACCACCATGTAACTTATAGGGCAAGAACAGCACAGTTTTCAAAACGTGTTTTTCAGCCCGAAATAAACGCGTTTTCTCAGCCCTTAGAATCGCAGTGTAACTGCCTGGCTCAGAAGAGCCCACAGAGTCAGCCCTTAACCCCAGTGATCAGAAATTGTCTAAACGTGTTTTTCAGCAGAAATAAACACGTTTTGGCAACTTTGGTCACCACCATGTAACTTATAGGGCAGGAACAGCACAGTTTTCAAAACGTGTTTTTCAGCCCGAAATAAACACGTTTTCTCAGCCCTTAGAATCGCAGTGTAACTGCCTGGCTCAGAAGAGCCCACAGAGTCAGCCCTTAACCCCAGTGATCAGAAATTGTCAAAACGTGTTTTTCAGCAGAAATAAACACGTTTTGGCAACTTTGGTCAAACCCATGTAACTTATAGGGCAGGAACAGCACAGTTTTCAAAACGTGTTTTTCAGCCCGAAATAAACGCGTTTTCTCAGCCCTTGGAATCGCAGTGTAACTGCCTGGCTCAGAAGAGCCCACAGAGTCAGCCCTTAACCCCAGTGATCAGAAAATGTCAAAACATGTTTTTCAGCAGAAATAAACACGTTTTGGCAACTTTGGTCACCACCATGTAACTTATAGGGCAGGAACAGCACAGTTTTCAAAACGTGTTTTTCAGCCCGAAATAAACGCGTTTTCTCAGCCCTTGGAATCGCAGTGTAACTGCCTGGCTCAGAAGAGCCCACAGAGTCAGCCCTTAACCCCAGTGATCAGAAATTGTCAAAACGTGTTTTTCAGCAGAAATAAACACGTTTTGGCAACTTTGGTCACCACCATGTAACTTATAGGGCAAGAACAGCACAGTTTTCAAAACGTGTTTTTCAGCCCGAAATAAACGCGTTTTCTCAGCCCTTAGAATCGCAGTGTAACTGCCTGGCTCAGAAGAGCCCACAGAGTCAGCCCTTAACCCCAGTGATCAGAAATTGTCTAAACGTGTTTTTCAGCAGAAATAAACACGTTTTGGCAACTTTGGTCACCACCATGTAACTTATAGGGCAGGAACAGCACAGTTTTCAAAACGTGTTTTTCAGCCCGAAATAAACACGTTTTCTCAGCCCTTAGAATCGCAGTGTAACTGCCTGGCTCAGAAGAGCCCACAGAGTCAGCCCTTAACCCCAGTGATCAGAAATTGTCAAAACGTGTTTTTCAGCAGAAATAAACACGTTTTGGCAACTTTGGTCAAACCCATGTAACTTATAGGGCAGGAACAGCACAGTTTTCAAAACGTGTTTTTCAGCCCGAAATAAACGCGTTTTCTCAGCCCTTGGAATCGCAGTGTAACTGCCTGCCTCAGAAGAGCCCACAGAGTCAGCCCTTAACCCCAGTGATCAGAAATTGTCAAAACGTGTTTTTCAGCAGAAATAAACACGTTTTGGCAACTTTGGTCACCACCATGTAACTTATAGGGCAGGAACAGCACAGTTTTCAAAACGTGTTTTTCAGCACGAAATAAACACGTTTTCTCAGCACTTAGAATCGCAGTGTAACTGCCTGGCTCAGAAGAGCCAACAGAGTCAGCCCTTAACCCCAGTGATCAGAAATTGTCAAAACGTGTTTTTCAGCAGAAATAAACACGTTTTGGCAACTTTGGTCAAATCCATGTAACTTATAGGGCAGGAACAGCACAGTTTTCAAAACGTGTTTTTCAGCCCGAAATAAACGCGTTTTCTCAGCCCTTGGAATCGCAGTGTAACTGCCTGGCTCAGAAGAGCCCACAGAGTCAGCCCTTAACCCCAGTGATCAGAAATTGTCAAAACGTGTTTTTCAGCAGAAATAAACACGTTTTGGCAACTTTGGTCACCACCATGTAACTTATAGGGCAGGAACAGCACAGTTTTCAAAACGTGTTTTTCAGCCCGAAATAAACGCGTTTTCTCAGCCCTTGGAATCGCAGTGTAACTGCCTGGCTCAGAAGAGCCCACAGAGTCAGCCCTTAACCCCAGTGATCAGAAATTGTCAAAACGTGTTTTTCAGCAGAAATAAACACGTTTTGGCAACTTTGGTCACCACCATGTAACTTATAGGGCAGGAACAGCACAGTTTTCAAAACGTGTTTTTCAGCCCGAAATAAACGCGTTTTCTCAGCCCTTGGAATCGCAGTGTAACTGCCTGGCTCAGAAGAGCCCACAGAGTCAGCCCTTAACCCCAGTGATCAGAAATTGTCAAAACGTGTTTTTCAGCAGAAATAAACACGTTTTGGCAACTTTGGTCACCACCATGTAACTTATAGGGCAAGAACAGCACAGTTTTCAAAATGTGTTTTTCAGCCCGAAATAAACGCGTTTTCTCAGCCCTTGGAATCGCAGTGTAACTGCCTGGCTCAGAAGAGCCCACAGAGTCAGCCCTTAACCCCAGTGATCAGAAATTGTCAAAACGTGTTTTTCAGCAGAAATAAACACGTTTTGGCAACTTTGGTCAAACCCATGTAACTTATAGGGCAGGAACAGCACAGTTTTCAAAACGTGTTTTTCAGCCCGAAATAAACGCGTTTTCTCAGCCCTTGGAATCGCAGTGTAACTGCCTGGCTCAGAAGAGCCCACAGAGTCAGCCCTTAACCCCAGTGATCAGAAAATGTCAAAACATGTTTTTCAGCAGAAATAAACACGTTTTGGCAACTTTGGTCACCACCATGTAACTTATAGGGCAGGAACAGCACAGTTTTCAAAACGTGTTTTTCAGCCCGAAATAAACGCGTTTTCTCAACCCTTGGAATCGCAGTGTAACTGCCTGGCTCAGAAGAGCCCACAGAGTCAGCCCTTAACCCCAGTGATCAGAAATTGTCAAAACGTGTTTTTCAGCAGAAATAAACACGTTTTGGCAACTTTGGTCAAACCCATGTAACTTATAGGGCAGGAACAGCACAGTTTTCAAAACGTGTTTTTCAGCCCGAAATAAACGCGTTTTCTCAGCCCTTGGAATCGCAGTGTAACTGCCTGGCTCAGAAGAGCCCACAGAGTCAGCCCTTAACCCCAGTGATCAGAAATTGTCTAAACGTGTTTTTCAGCAGAAATAAACACGTTTTGGCAACTTTGGTCACCACCATGTAACTTATAGGGCAGGAACAGCACAGTTTTCAAAACGTGTTTTTCAGCCCGAAATAAACGCGTTTTCTCAGCCCTTGGAATCGCAGTGTAACTGCCTGGCTCAGAAGAGCCCACAGAGTCAGCCCTTAACCCCAGTGATCAGAAATTGTCAAAACGTGTTTTTCAGCAGAAATAAACACGTTTTGGCAACTTTGGTCACCACCATGTAACTTATAGGGCAAGAACAGCACAGTTTTCAAAACGTGTTTTTCAGCCCGAAATAAACGCGTTTTCTCAGCCCTTAGAATCGCAGTGTAACTGCCTGGCTCAGAAGAGCCCACAGAGTCAGCCCTTAACCCCAGTGATCAGAAATTGTCTAAACGTGTTTTTCAGCAGAAATAAACACGTTTTGGCAACTTTGGTCACCACCATGTAACTTATAGGGCAGGAACAGCACAGTTTTCAAAACGTGTTTTTCAGCCCGAAATAAACGCGTTTTCTCAGCCCTTGGAATCGCAGTGTAACTGCCTGGCTCAGAAGAGCCCACAGAGTCAGCCCTTAACCCCAGTGATCAGAAATTGTCAAAACGTGTTTTTCAGCAGAAATAAACACGTTTTGGCAACTTTGGTCACCACCATGTAACTTATAGGGCAGGAACAGCACAGTTTTCAAAACGTGTTTTTCAGCCCGAAATAAACGCGTTTTCTCAGCCCTTGGAATCGCAGTGTAACTGCCTGGCTCAGAAGAGCCCACAGAGTCAGCCCTTAACCCCAGTGATCAGAAATTGTCAAAACGTGTTTTTCAGCAGAAATAAACACGTTTTGGCAACTTTGGTCAAACCCATGTAACTTATAGGGCAGGAACAGCACAGTTTTCAAAACGTGTTTTTCAGCCCGAAATAAACGCGTTTTCTCAGCCCTTGGAATCGCAGTGTAACTGCCTGGCTCAGAAGAGCCCACAGAGTCAGCCCTTAACCCCAGTGATCAGAAAATGTCAAAACGTGTTTTTCAGCAGAAATAAACACGTTTTGGCAACTTTGGTCACCACCATGTAACTTATAGGGCAGGAACAGCACAGTTTTCAAAACGTGTTTTTCAGCCCGAAATAAACGCGTTTTCTCAGCCCTTGGAATCGCAGTGTAACTGCCTGGCTCAGAAGAGCCCACAGAGTCAGCCCTTAACCCCAGTGATCAGAAATTGTCAAAACGTGTTTTTCAGCAGAAATAAACACGTTTTGGCAACTTTGGTCACCACCATGTAACTTATAGGGCAAGAACAGCACAGTTTTCAAAACGTGTTTTTCAGCCCGAAATAAACGCGTTTTCTCAGCCCTTAGAATCGCAGTGTAACTGCCTGGCTCAGAAGAGCCCACAGAGTCAGCCCTTAACCCCAGTGATCAGAAATTGTCTAAACGTGTTTTTCAGCAGAAATAAACACGTTTTGGCAACTTTGGTCACCACCATGTAACTTATAGGGCAGGAACAGCACAGTTTTCAAAACGTGTTTTTCAGCCCGAAATAAACGCGTTTTCTCAGCCCTTGGAATCGCAGTGTAACTGCCTGGCTCAGAAGAGCCCACAGAGTCAGCCCTTAACCCCAGTGATCAGAAATTGTCAAAACGTGTTTTTCAGCAGAAATAAACACGTTTTGGCAACTTTGGTCAAACCCATGTAACTTATAGGGCAGGAACAGCACAGTTTTCAAAACGTGTTTTTCAGCCCGAAATAAACGCGTTTTCTCAGCCCTTGGAATCGCAGTGTAACTGCCTGGCTCAGAAGAGCCCACAGAGTCAGCCCTTAACCCCAGTGATCAGAAAATGTCAAAACGTGTTTTTCAGCAGAAATAAACACGTTTTGGCAACTTTGGTCACCACCATGTAACTTATAGGGCAGGAACAGCACAGTTTTCAAAACGTGTTTTTCAGCCCGAAATAAACGCGTTTTCTCAGCCCTTGGAATCGCAGTGTAACTGCCTGGCTCAGAAGAGCCCACAGAGTCAGCCCTTAACCCCAGTGATCAGAAATTGTCAAAACGTGTTTTTCAGCAGAAATAAACACGTTTTGGCAACTTTGGTCACCACCATGTAACTTATAGGGCAAGAACAGCACAGTTTTCAAAACGTGTTTTTCAGCCCGAAATAAACGCGTTTTCTCAGCCCTTGGAATCGCAGTGTAACTGCCTGGCTCAGAAGAGCACACTGAGTCACCCCTTAACCCCAGTGATCAGAAATTGTCAAAACGTGTTTTTCAGCAGAAATAAACACGTTTTGGCAACTTTGGTCACCACCATGTAACTTATAGGGCAGGAACAGCACAGTTTTCAAAACGTGTTTTTCAGCCCGAAATAAACACGTTTTCTCAGCCCTTAGAATCGCAGTGTAACTGCCTGGCTCAGAAGAGCCCACAGAGTCAGCCCTTAACCCCAGTGATCAGAAATTGTCAAAACGTGTTTTTCAGCAGAAATAAACACGTTTTGGCAACTTTGGTCAAACCCATGTAACTTATAGGGCAGGAACAGCACAGTTTTCAAAACGTGTTTTTCAGCCCGAAATAAACGCGTTTTCTCAGCCCTTGGAATCGCAGTGTAACTGCCTGCCTCAGAAGAGCCCACAGAGTCAGCCCTTAACCCCAGTGATCAGAAATTGTCAAAACGTGTTTTTCAGCAGAAATAAACACGTTTTGGCAACTTTGGTCAAATCCATGTAACTTATAGGGCAGGAACAGCACAGTTTTCAAAACGTGTTTTTCAGCCCGAAATAAACGCGTTTTCTCAGCCCTTGGAATCGCAGTGTAACTGCCTGGCTCAGAAGAGCCCACAGAGTCAGCCCTTAACCCCAGTGATCAGAAATTGTCTAAACGTGTTTTTCAGCAGAAATAAACACGTTTTGGCAACTTTGGTCACCACCATGTAACTTATAGGGCAGGAACAGCACAGTTTTCAAAACGTGTTTTTCAGCCCGAAATAAACGCGTTTTCTCAGCCCTTGGAATCGCAGTGTAACTGCCTGGCTCAGAAGAGCCCACAGAGTCAGCCCTTAACCCCAGTGATCAGAAATTGTCAAAACGTGTTTTTCAGCAGAAATAAACACGTTTTGGCAACTTTGGTCACCACCATGTAACTTATAGGGCAAGAACAGCACAGTTTTCAAAACGTGTTTTTCAGCCCGAAATAAACGCGTTTTCTCAGCCCTTAGAATCGCAGTGTAACTGCCTGGCTCAGAAGAGCCCACAGAGTCAGCCCTTAACCCCAGTGATCAGAAATTGTCTAAACGTGTTTTTCAGCAGAAATAAACACGTTTTGGCAACTTTGGTCACCACCATGTAACTTATAGGGCAGGAACAGCACAGTTTTCAAAACGTGTTTTTCAGCCCGAAATAAACGCGTTTTCTCAGCCCTTGGAATCGCAGTGTAACTGCCTGGCTCAGAAGAGCCCACAGAGTCAGCCCTTAACCCCAGTGATCAGAAATTGTCAAAACGTGTTTTTCAGCAGAAATAAACACGTTTTGGCAACTTTGGTCACCACCATGTAACTTATAGGGCAGGAACAGCACAGTTTTCAAAACGTGTTTTTCAGCCCGAAATAAACGCGTTTTCTCAGCCCTTGGAATCGCAGTGTAACTGCCTGGCTCAGAAGAGCCCACAGAGTCAGCCCTTAACCCCAGTGATCAGAAATTGTCAAAACGTGTTTTTCAGCAGAAATAAACACGTTTTGGCAACTTTGGTCAAACCCATGTAACTTATAGGGCAGGAACAGCACAGTTTTCAAAACGTGTTTTTCAGCCCGAAATAAACGCGTTTTCTCAGCCCTTGGAATCGCAGTGTAACTGCCTGGCTCAGAAGAGCCCACAGAGTCAGCCCTTAACCCCAGTGATCAGAAAATGTCAAAACATGTTTTTCAGCAGAAATAAACACGTTTTGGCAACTTTGGTCACCACCATGTAACTTATAGGGCAGGAACAGCACAGTTTTCAAAACGTGTTTTTCAGCCCGAAATAAACGCGTTTTCTCAGCCCTTGGAATCGCAGTGTAACTGCCTGGCTCAGAAGAGCCCACAGAGTCAGCCCTTAACCCCAGTGATCAGAAATTGTCAAAACGTGTTTTTCAGCAGAAATAAACACGTTTTGGCAACTTTGGTCACCACCATGTAACTTATAGGGCAAGAACAGCACAGTTTTCAAAACGTGTTTTTCAGCCCGAAATAAACGCGTTTTCTCAGCCCTTAGAATCGCAGTGTAACTGCCTGGCTCAGAAGAGCCCACAGAGTCAGCCCTTAACCCCAGTGATCAGAAATTGTCTAAACGTGTTTTTCAGCAGAAATAAACACGTTTTGGCAACTTTGGTCACCACCATGTAACTTATAGGGCAGGAACAGCACAGTTTTCAAAACGTGTTTTTCAGCCCGAAATAAACACGTTTTCTCAGCCCTTAGAATCGCAGTGTAACTGCCTGGCTCAGAAGAGCCCACAGAGTCAGCCCTTAACCCCAGTGATCAGAAATTGTCAAAACGTGTTTTTCAGCAGAAATAAACACGTTTTGGCAACTTTGGTCAAACCCATGTAACTTATAGGGCAGGAACAGCACAGTTTTCAAAACGTGTTTTTCAGCCCGAAATAAACGCGTTTTCTCAGCCCTTGGAATCGCAGTGTAACTGCCTGGCTCAGAAGAGCCCACAGAGTCAGCCCTTAACCCCAGTGATCAGAAATTGTCAAAACGTGTTTTTCAGCAGAAATAAACACGTTTTGGCAACTTTGGTCACCACCATGTAACTTATAGGGCAAGAACAGCACAGTTTTCAAAACGTGTTTTTCAGCCCGAAATAAACGCGTTTTCTCAGCCCTTGGAATCGCAGTGTAACTGCCTGGCTCAGAAGAGCCCACAGAGTCAGCCCTTAACCCCAGTGATCAGAAATTGTCAAAACGTGTTTTTCAGCAGAAATAAACACGTTTTGGCAACTTTGGTCACCACCATGTAACTTATAGGGCAAGAACAGCACAGTTTTCAAAACGTGTTTTTCAGCCCGAAATAAACGCGTTTTCTCAGCCCTTAGAATCGCAGTGTAACTGCCTGGCTCAGAAGAGCCCACAGAGTCAGCCCTTAACCCCAGTGATCAGAAATTGTCTAAACGTGTTTTTCAGCAGAAATAAACACGTTTTGGCAACTTTGGTCACCACCATGTAACTTATAGGGCAGGAACAGCACAGTTTTCAAAACGTGTTTTTCAGCCCGAAATAAACACGTTTTCTCAGCCCTTAGAATCGCAGTGTAACTGCCTGGCTCAGAAGAGCCCACAGAGTCAGCCCTTAACCCCAGTGATCAGAAATTGTCAAAACGTGTTTTTCAGCAGAAATAAACACGTTTTGGCAACTTTGGTCAAACCCATGTAACTTATAGGGCAGGAACAGCACAGTTTTCAAAACGTGTTTTTCAGCCCGAAATAAACGCGTTTTCTCAGCCCTTGGAATCGCAGTGTAACTGCCTGGCTCAGAAGAGCCCACAGAGTCAGCCCTTAACCCCAGTGATCAGAAAATGTCAAAACATGTTTTTCAGCAGAAATAAACACGTTTTGGCAACTTTGGTCACCACCATGTAACTTATAGGGCAGGAACAGCACAGTTTTCAAAACGTGTTTTTCAGCCCGAAATAAACGCGTTTTCTCAGCCCTTGGAATCGCAGTGTAACTGCCTGGCTCAGAAGAGCCCACAGAGTCAGCCCTTAACCCCAGTGATCAGAAATTGTCAAAACGTGTTTTTCAGCAGAAATAAACACGTTTTGGCAACTTTGGTCACCACCATGTAACTTATAGGGCAAGAACAGCACAGTTTTCAAAACGTGTTTTTCAGCCCGAAATAAACGCGTTTTCTCAGCCCTTAGAATCGCAGTGTAACTGCCTGGCTCAGAAGAGCCCACAGAGTCAGCCCTTAACCCCAGTGATCAGAAATTGTCTAAACGTGTTTTTCAGCAGAAATAAACACGTTTTGGCAACTTTGGTCACCACCATGTAACTTATAGGGCAGGAACAGCACAGTTTTCAAAACGTGTTTTTCAGCCCGAAATAAACACGTTTTCTCAGCCCTTAGAATCGCAGTGTAACTGCCTGGCTCAGAAGAGCCCACAGAGTCAGCCCTTAACCCCAGTGATCAGAAATTGTCAAAACGTGTTTTTCAGCAGAAATAAACACGTTTTGGCAACTTTGGTCAAACCCATGTAACTTATAGGGCAGGAACAGCACAGTTTTCAAAACGTGTTTTTCAGCCCGAAATAAACGCGTTTTCTCAGCCCTTGGAATCGCAGTGTAACTGCCTGCCTCAGAAGAGCCCACAGAGTCAGCCCTTAACCCCAGTGATCAGAAATTGTCAAAACGTGTTTTTCAGCAGAAATAAACACGTTTTGGCAACTTTGGTCACCACCATGTAACTTATAGGGCAGGAACAGCACAGTTTTCAAAACGTGTTTTTCAGCACGAAATAAACACGTTTTCTCAGCACTTAGAATCGCAGTGTAACTGCCTGGCTCAGAAGAGCCAACAGAGTCAGCCCTTAACCCCAGTGATCAGAAATTGTCAAAACGTGTTTTTCAGCAGAAATAAACACGTTTTGGCAACTTTGGTCAAATCCATGTAACTTATAGGGCAGGAACAGCACAGTTTTCAAAACGTGTTTTTCAGCCCGAAATAAACGCGTTTTCTCAGCCCTTGGAATCGCAGTGTAACTGCCTGGCTCAGAAGAGCCCACAGAGTCAGCCCTTAACCCCAGTGATCAGAAATTGTCAAAACGTGTTTTTCAGCAGAAATAAACACGTTTTGGCAACTTTGGTCACCACCATGTAACTTATAGGGCAGGAACAGCACAGTTTTCAAAACGTGTTTTTCAGCCCGAAATAAACGCGTTTTCTCAGCCCTTGGAATCGCAGTGTAACTGCCTGGCTCAGAAGAGCCCACAGAGTCAGCCCTTAACCCCAGTGATCAGAAATTGTCAAAACGTGTTTTTCAGCAGAAATAAACACGTTTTGGCAACTTTGGTCACCACCATGTAACTTATAGGGCAGGAACAGCACAGTTTTCAAAACGTGTTTTTCAGCCCGAAATAAACGCGTTTTCTCAGCCCTTGGAATCGCAGTGTAACTGCCTGGCTCAGAAGAGCCCACAGAGTCAGCCCTTAACCCCAGTGATCAGAAATTGTCAAAACGTGTTTTTCAGCAGAAATAAACACGTTTTGGCAACTTTGGTCACCACCATGTAACTTATAGGGCAAGAACAGCACAGTTTTCAAAATGTGTTTTTCAGCCCGAAATAAACGCGTTTTCTCAGCCCTTGGAATCGCAGTGTAACTGCCTGGCTCAGAAGAGCCCACAGAGTCAGCCCTTAACCCCAGTGATCAGAAATTGTCAAAACGTGTTTTTCAGCAGAAATAAACACGTTTTGGCAACTTTGGTCAAACCCATGTAACTTATAGGGCAGGAACAGCACAGTTTTCAAAACGTGTTTTTCAGCCCGAAATAAACGCGTTTTCTCAGCCCTTGGAATCGCAGTGTAACTGCCTGGCTCAGAAGAGCCCACAGAGTCAGCCCTTAACCCCAGTGATCAGAAAATGTCAAAACATGTTTTTCAGCAGAAATAAACACGTTTTGGCAACTTTGGTCACCACCATGTAACTTATAGGGCAGGAACAGCACAGTTTTCAAAACGTGTTTTTCAGCCCGAAATAAACGCGTTTTCTCAACCCTTGGAATCGCAGTGTAACTGCCTGGCTCAGAAGAGCCCACAGAGTCAGCCCTTAACCCCAGTGATCAGAAATTGTCAAAACGTGTTTTTCAGCAGAAATAAACACGTTTTGGCAACTTTGGTCAAACCCATGTAACTTATAGGGCAGGAACAGCACAGTTTTCAAAACGTGTTTTTCAGCCCGAAATAAACGCGTTTTCTCAGCCCTTGGAATCGCAGTGTAACTGCCTGGCTCAGAAGAGCCCACAGAGTCAGCCCTTAACCCCAGTGATCAGAAATTGTCTAAACGTGTTTTTCAGCAGAAATAAACACGTTTTGGCAACTTTGGTCACCACCATGTAACTTATAGGGCAGGAACAGCACAGTTTTCAAAACGTGTTTTTCAGCCCGAAATAAACGCGTTTTCTCAGCCCTTGGAATCGCAGTGTAACTGCCTGGCTCAGAAGAGCCCACAGAGTCAGCCCTTAACCCCAGTGATCAGAAATTGTCAAAACGTGTTTTTCAGCAGAAATAAACACGTTTTGGCAACTTTGGTCACCACCATGTAACTTATAGGGCAAGAACAGCACAGTTTTCAAAACGTGTTTTTCAGCCCGAAATAAACGCGTTTTCTCAGCCCTTAGAATCGCAGTGTAACTGCCTGGCTCAGAAGAGCCCACAGAGTCAGCCCTTAACCCCAGTGATCAGAAATTGTCTAAACGTGTTTTTCAGCAGAAATAAACACGTTTTGGCAACTTTGGTCACCACCATGTAACTTATAGGGCAGGAACAGCACAGTTTTCAAAACGTGTTTTTCAGCCCGAAATAAACGCGTTTTCTCAGCCCTTGGAATCGCAGTGTAACTGCCTGGCTCAGAAGAGCCCACAGAGTCAGCCCTTAACCCCAGTGATCAGAAATTGTCAAAACGTGTTTTTCAGCAGAAATAAACACGTTTTGGCAACTTTGGTCACCACCATGTAACTTATAGGGCAGGAACAGCACAGTTTTCAAAACGTGTTTTTCAGCCCGAAATAAACGCGTTTTCTCAGCCCTTGGAATCGCAGTGTAACTGCCTGGCTCAGAAGAGCCCACAGAGTCAGCCCTTAACCCCAGTGATCAGAAATTGTCAAAACGTGTTTTTCAGCAGAAATAAACACGTTTTGGCAACTTTGGTCAAACCCATGTAACTTATAGGGCAGGAACAGCACAGTTTTCAAAACGTGTTTTTCAGCCCGAAATAAACGCGTTTTCTCAGCCCTTGGAATCGCAGTGTAACTGCCTGGCTCAGAAGAGCCCACAGAGTCAGCCCTTAACCCCAGTGATCAGAAAATGTCAAAACGTGTTTTTCAGCAGAAATAAACACGTTTTGGCAACTTTGGTCACCACCATGTAACTTATAGGGCAGGAACAGCACAGTTTTCAAAACGTGTTTTTCAGCCCGAAATAAACGCGTTTTCTCAGCCCTTGGAATCGCAGTGTAACTGCCTGGCTCAGAAGAGCCCACAGAGTCAGCCCTTAACCCCAGTGATCAGAAATTGTCAAAACGTGTTTTTCAGCAGAAATAAACACGTTTTGGCAACTTTGGTCACCACCATGTAACTTATAGGGCAAGAACAGCACAGTTTTCAAAACGTGTTTTTCAGCCCGAAATAAACGCGTTTTCTCAGCCCTTGGAATCGCAGTGTAACTGCCTGGCTCAGAAGAGCACACTGAGTCACCCCTTAACCCCAGTGATCAGAAATTGTCAAAACGTGTTTTTCAGCAGAAATAAACACGTTTTGGCAACTTTGGTCACCACCATGTAACTTATAGGGCAGGAACAGCACAGTTTTCAAAACGTGTTTTTCAGCCCGAAATAAACACGTTTTCTCAGCCCTTAGAATCGCAGTGTAACTGCCTGGCTCAGAAGAGCCCACAGAGTCAGCCCTTAACCCCAGTGATCAGAAATTGTCAAAACGTGTTTTTCAGCAGAAATAAACACGTTTTGGCAACTTTGGTCAAACCCATGTAACTTATAGGGCAGGAACAGCACAGTTTTCAAAACGTGTTTTTCAGCCCGAAATAAACGCGTTTTCTCAGCCCTTGGAATCGCAGTGTAACTGCCTGCCTCAGAAGAGCCCACAGAGTCAGCCCTTAACCCCAGTGATCAGAAATTGTCAAAACGTGTTTTTCAGCAGAAATAAACACGTTTTGGCAACTTTGGTCAAATCCATGTAACTTATAGGGCAGGAACAGCACAGTTTTCAAAACGTGTTTTTCAGCCCGAAATAAACGCGTTTTCTCAGCCCTTGGAATCGCAGTGTAACTGCCTGGCTCAGAAGAGCCCACAGAGTCAGCCCTTAACCCCAGTGATCAGAAATTGTCTAAACGTGTTTTTCAGCAGAAATAAACACGTTTTGGCAACTTTGGTCACCACCATGTAACTTATAGGGCAGGAACAGCACAGTTTTCAAAACGTGTTTTTCAGCCCGAAATAAACGCGTTTTCTCAGCCCTTGGAATCGCAGTGTAACTGCCTGGCTCAGAAGAGCCCACAGAGTCAGCCCTTAACCCCAGTGATCAGAAATTGTCAAAACGTGTTTTTCAGCAGAAATAAACACGTTTTGGCAACTTTGGTCACCACCATGTAACTTATAGGGCAAGAACAGCACAGTTTTCAAAACGTGTTTTTCAGCCCGAAATAAACGCGTTTTCTCAGCCCTTAGAATCGCAGTGTAACTGCCTGGCTCAGAAGAGCCCACAGAGTCAGCCCTTAACCCCAGTGATCAGAAATTGTCTAAACGTGTTTTTCAGCAGAAATAAACACGTTTTGGCAACTTTGGTCACCACCATGTAACTTATAGGGCAGGAACAGCACAGTTTTCAAAACGTGTTTTTCAGCCCGAAATAAACGCGTTTTCTCAGCCCTTGGAATCGCAGTGTAACTGCCTGGCTCAGAAGAGCCCACAGAGTCAGCCCTTAACCCCAGTGATCAGAAATTGTCAAAACGTGTTTTTCAGCAGAAATAAACACGTTTTGGCAACTTTGGTCACCACCATGTAACTTATAGGGCAGGAACAGCACAGTTTTCAAAACGTGTTTTTCAGCCCGAAATAAACGCGTTTTCTCAGCCCTTGGAATCGCAGTGTAACTGCCTGGCTCAGAAGAGCCCACAGAGTCAGCCCTTAACCCCAGTGATCAGAAATTGTCAAAACGTGTTTTTCAGCAGAAATAAACACGTTTTGGCAACTTTGGTCAAACCCATGTAACTTATAGGGCAGGAACAGCACAGTTTTCAAAACGTGTTTTTCAGCCCGAAATAAACGCGTTTTCTCAGCCCTTGGAATCGCAGTGTAACTGCCTGGCTCAGAAGAGCCCACAGAGTCAGCCCTTAACCCCAGTGATCAGAAAATGTCAAAACATGTTTTTCAGCAGAAATAAACACGTTTTGGCAACTTTGGTCACCACCATGTAACTTATAGGGCAGGAACAGCACAGTTTTCAAAACGTGTTTTTCAGCCCGAAATAAACGCGTTTTCTCAGCCCTTGGAATCGCAGTGTAACTGCCTGGCTCAGAAGAGCCCACAGAGTCAGCCCTTAACCCCAGTGATCAGAAATTGTCAAAACGTGTTTTTCAGCAGAAATAAACACGTTTTGGCAACTTTGGTCACCACCATGTAACTTATAGGGCAAGAACAGCACAGTTTTCAAAACGTGTTTTTCAGCCCGAAATAAACGCGTTTTCTCAGCCCTTAGAATCGCAGTGTAACTGCCTGGCTCAGAAGAGCCCACAGAGTCAGCCCTTAACCCCAGTGATCAGAAATTGTCTAAACGTGTTTTTCAGCAGAAATAAACACGTTTTGGCAACTTTGGTCACCACCATGTAACTTATAGGGCAGGAACAGCACAGTTTTCAAAACGTGTTTTTCAGCCCGAAATAAACACGTTTTCTCAGCCCTTAGAATCGCAGTGTAACTGCCTGGCTCAGAAGAGCCCACAGAGTCAGCCCTTAACCCCAGTGATCAGAAATTGTCAAAACGTGTTTTTCAGCAGAAATAAACACGTTTTGGCAACTTTGGTCAAACCCATGTAACTTATAGGGCAGGAACAGCACAGTTTTCAAAACGTGTTTTTCAGACCGAAATAAACACGTTTTCTCAGCCCTTAGAATCGCAATGTAACTGCCTGGCTCAGAAGAGCCCACAGAGTCAGCCCTTAACCCCAGTGATCATAAATTGTCAAAACGTGTTTTTCAGCAGAAATAAACACGTTTTGGCAACTTTGGTCAAACCCATGTAACTTATAGGACAGGAACAGCACAGTTTTCAAAACGTGTTTTTCAGCCCGAAATAAACGCGTTTTCTCAGCCCTTGGAATCGCAGTGTAACTGCCTGGCTCAGAAGAGCCCACAGAGTCAGCCCTTAACCCCAGTGATCAGAAATTGTCAAAACGTGTTTTTCAGCAGAAATAAACACGTTTTGGCAACTTTGGTCACCACCATGTAACTTATAGGGCAAGAACAGCACAGTTTTCAAAACGTGTTTTTCAGCCCGAAATAAACGCGTTTTCTCAGCCCTTAGAATCGCAGTGTAACTGCCTGGCTCAGAAGAGCCCACAGAGTCAGCCCTTAACCCCAGTGATCAGAAATTGTCTAAACGTGTTTTTCAGCAGAAATAAACACGTTTTGGCAACTTTGGTCACCACCATGTAACTTATAGGGCAGGAACAGCACAGTTTTCAAAACGTGTTTTTCAGCCCGAAATAAACACGTTTTCTCAGCCCTTAGAATCGCAGTGTAACTGCCTGGCTCAGAAGAGCCCACAGAGTCAGCCCTTAACCCCAGTGATCAGAAATTGTCAAAACGTGTTTTTCAGCAGAAATAAACACGTTTTGGCAACTTTGGTCAAACCCATGTAACTTATAGGGCAGGAACAGCACAGTTTTCAAAACGTGTTTTTCAGCCCGAAATAAACGCGTTTTCTCAGCCCTTGGAATCGCAGTGTAACTGCCTGGCTCAGAAGAGCCCACAGAGTCAGCCCTTAACCCCAGTGATCAGAAAATGTCAAAACATGTTTTTCAGCAGAAATAAACACGTTTTGGCAACTTTGGTCACCACCATGTAACTTATAGGGCAGGAACAGCACAGTTTTCAAAACGTGTTTTTCAGCCCGAAATAAACGCGTTTTCTCAGCCCTTGGAATCGCAGTGTAACTGCCTGGCTCAGAAGAGCCCACAGAGTCAGCCCTTAACCCCAGTGATCAGAAATTGTCAAAACGTGTTTTTCAGCAGAAATAAACACGTTTTGGCAACTTTGGTCACCACCATGTAACTTATAGGGCAAGAACAGCACAGTTTTCAAAACGTGTTTTTCAGCCCGAAATAAACGCGTTTTCTCAGCCCTTAGAATCGCAGTGTAACTGCCTGGCTCAGAAGAGCCCACAGAGTCAGCCCTTAACCCCAGTGATCAGAAATTGTCTAAACGTGTTTTTCAGCAGAAATAAACACGTTTTGGCAACTTTGGTCACCACCATGTAACTTATAGGGCAGGAACAGCACAGTTTTCAAAACGTGTTTTTCAGCCCGAAATAAACACGTTTTCTCAGCCCTTAGAATCGCAGTGTAACTGCCTGGCTCAGAAGAGCCCACAGAGTCAGCCCTTAACCCCAGTGATCAGAAATTGTCAAAACGTGTTTTTCAGCAGAAATAAACACGTTTTGGCAACTTTGGTCAAACCCATGTAACTTATAGGGCAGGAACAGCACAGTTTTCAAAACGTGTTTTTCAGCCCGAAATAAACGCGTTTTCTCAGCCCTTGGAATCGCAGTGTAACTGCCTGCCTCAGAAGAGCCCACAGAGTCAGCCCTTAACCCCAGTGATCAGAAATTGTCAAAACGTGTTTTTCAGCAGAAATAAACACGTTTTGGCAACTTTGGTCACCACCATGTAACTTATAGGGCAGGAACAGCACAGTTTTCAAAACGTGTTTTTCAGCACGAAATAAACACGTTTTCTCAGCACTTAGAATCGCAGTGTAACTGCCTGGCTCAGAAGAGCCAACAGAGTCAGCCCTTAACCCCAGTGATCAGAAATTGTCAAAACGTGTTTTTCAGCAGAAATAAACACGTTTTGGCAACTTTGGTCAAATCCATGTAACTTATAGGGCAGGAACAGCACAGTTTTCAAAACGTGTTTTTCAGCCCGAAATAAACGCGTTTTCTCAGCCCTTGGAATCGCAGTGTAACTGCCTGGCTCAGAAGAGCCCACAGAGTCAGCCCTTAACCCCAGTGATCAGAAATTGTCAAAACGTGTTTTTCAGCAGAAATAAACACGTTTTGGCAACTTTGGTCACCACCATGTAACTTATAGGGCAGGAACAGCACAGTTTTCAAAACGTGTTTTTCAGCCCGAAATAAACGCGTTTTCTCAGCCCTTGGAATCGCAGTGTAACTGCCTGGCTCAGAAGAGCCCACAGAGTCAGCCCTTAACCCCAGTGATCAGAAATTGTCAAAACGTGTTTTTCAGCAGAAATAAACACGTTTTGGCAACTTTGGTCACCACCATGTAACTTATAGGGCAGGAACAGCACAGTTTTCAAAACGTGTTTTTCAGCCCGAAATAAACGCGTTTTCTCAGCCCTTGGAATCGCAGTGTAACTGCCTGGCTCAGAAGAGCCCACAGAGTCAGCCCTTAACCCCAGTGATCAGAAATTGTCAAAACGTGTTTTTCAGCAGAAATAAACACGTTTTGGCAACTTTGGTCACCACCATGTAACTTATAGGGCAAGAACAGCACAGTTTTCAAAATGTGTTTTTCAGCCCGAAATAAACGCGTTTTCTCAGCCCTTGGAATCGCAGTGTAACTGCCTGGCTCAGAAGAGCCCACAGAGTCAGCCCTTAACCCCAGTGATCAGAAATTGTCAAAACGTGTTTTTCAGCAGAAATAAACACGTTTTGGCAACTTTGGTCAAACCCATGTAACTTATAGGGCAGGAACAGCACAGTTTTCAAAACGTGTTTTTCAGCCCGAAATAAACGCGTTTTCTCAGCCCTTGGAATCGCAGTGTAACTGCCTGGCTCAGAAGAGCCCACAGAGTCAGCCCTTAACCCCAGTGATCAGAAAATGTCAAAACATGTTTTTCAGCAGAAATAAACACGTTTTGGCAACTTTGGTCACCACCATGTAACTTATAGGGCAGGAACAGCACAGTTTTCAAAACGTGTTTTTCAGCCCGAAATAAACGCGTTTTCTCAACCCTTGGAATCGCAGTGTAACTGCCTGGCTCAGAAGAGCCCACAGAGTCAGCCCTTAACCCCAGTGATCAGAAATTGTCAAAACGTGTTTTTCAGCAGAAATAAACACGTTTTGGCAACTTTGGTCAAACCCATGTAACTTATAGGGCAGGAACAGCACAGTTTTCAAAACGTGTTTTTCAGCCCGAAATAAACGCGTTTTCTCAGCCCTTGGAATCGCAGTGTAACTGCCTGGCTCAGAAGAGCCCACAGAGTCAGCCCTTAACCCCAGTGATCAGAAATTGTCTAAACGTGTTTTTCAGCAGAAATAAACACGTTTTGGCAACTTTGGTCACCACCATGTAACTTATAGGGCAGGAACAGCACAGTTTTCAAAACGTGTTTTTCAGCCCGAAATAAACGCGTTTTCTCAGCCCTTGGAATCGCAGTGTAACTGCCTGGCTCAGAAGAGCCCACAGAGTCAGCCCTTAACCCCAGTGATCAGAAATTGTCAAAACGTGTTTTTCAGCAGAAATAAACACGTTTTGGCAACTTTGGTCACCACCATGTAACTTATAGGGCAAGAACAGCACAGTTTTCAAAACGTGTTTTTCAGCCCGAAATAAACGCGTTTTCTCAGCCCTTAGAATCGCAGTGTAACTGCCTGGCTCAGAAGAGCCCACAGAGTCAGCCCTTAACCCCAGTGATCAGAAATTGTCTAAACGTGTTTTTCAGCAGAAATAAACACGTTTTGGCAACTTTGGTCACCACCATGTAACTTATAGGGCAGGAACAGCACAGTTTTCAAAACGTGTTTTTCAGCCCGAAATAAACGCGTTTTCTCAGCCCTTGGAATCGCAGTGTAACTGCCTGGCTCAGAAGAGCCCACAGAGTCAGCCCTTAACCCCAGTGATCAGAAATTGTCAAAACGTGTTTTTCAGCAGAAATAAACACGTTTTGGCAACTTTGGTCACCACCATGTAACTTATAGGGCAGGAACAGCACAGTTTTCAAAACGTGTTTTTCAGCCCGAAATAAACGCGTTTTCTCAGCCCTTGGAATCGCAGTGTAACTGCCTGGCTCAGAAGAGCCCACAGAGTCAGCCCTTAACCCCAGTGATCAGAAATTGTCAAAACGTGTTTTTCAGCAGAAATAAACACGTTTTGGCAACTTTGGTCAAACCCATGTAACTTATAGGGCAGGAACAGCACAGTTTTCAAAACGTGTTTTTCAGCCCGAAATAAACGCGTTTTCTCAGCCCTTGGAATCGCAGTGTAACTGCCTGGCTCAGAAGAGCCCACAGAGTCAGCCCTTAACCCCAGTGATCAGAAAATGTCAAAACGTGTTTTTCAGCAGAAATAAACACGTTTTGGCAACTTTGGTCACCACCATGTAACTTATAGGGCAGGAACAGCACAGTTTTCAAAACGTGTTTTTCAGCCCGAAATAAACGCGTTTTCTCAGCCCTTGGAATCGCAGTGTAACTGCCTGGCTCAGAAGAGCCCACAGAGTCAGCCCTTAACCCCAGTGATCAGAAATTGTCAAAACGTGTTTTTCAGCAGAAATAAACACGTTTTGGCAACTTTGGTCACCACCATGTAACTTATAGGGCAAGAACAGCACAGTTTTCAAAACGTGTTTTTCAGCCCGAAATAAACGCGTTTTCTCAGCCCTTGGAATCGCAGTGTAACTGCCTGGCTCAGAAGAGCACACTGAGTCACCCCTTAACCCCAGTGATCAGAAATTGTCAAAACGTGTTTTTCAGCAGAAATAAACACGTTTTGGCAACTTTGGTCACCACCATGTAACTTATAGGGCAGGAACAGCACAGTTTTCAAAACGTGTTTTTCAGCCCGAAATAAACACGTTTTCTCAGCCCTTAGAATCGCAGTGTAACTGCCTGGCTCAGAAGAGCCCACAGAGTCAGCCCTTAACCCCAGTGATCAGAAATTGTCAAAACGTGTTTTTCAGCAGAAATAAACACGTTTTGGCAACTTTGGTCAAACCCATGTAACTTATAGGGCAGGAACAGCACAGTTTTCAAAACGTGTTTTTCAGCCCGAAATAAACGCGTTTTCTCAGCCCTTGGAATCGCAGTGTAACTGCCTGCCTCAGAAGAGCCCACAGAGTCAGCCCTTAACCCCAGTGATCAGAAATTGTCAAAACGTGTTTTTCAGCAGAAATAAACACGTTTTGGCAACTTTGGTCAAATCCATGTAACTTATAGGGCAGGAACAGCACAGTTTTCAAAACGTGTTTTTCAGCCCGAAATAAACGCGTTTTCTCAGCCCTTGGAATCGCAGTGTAACTGCCTGGCTCAGAAGAGCCCACAGAGTCAGCCCTTAACCCCAGTGATCAGAAATTGTCTAAACGTGTTTTTCAGCAGAAATAAACACGTTTTGGCAACTTTGGTCACCACCATGTAACTTATAGGGCAGGAACAGCACAGTTTTCAAAACGTGTTTTTCAGCCCGAAATAAACGCGTTTTCTCAGCCCTTGGAATCGCAGTGTAACTGCCTGGCTCAGAAGAGCCCACAGAGTCAGCCCTTAACCCCAGTGATCAGAAATTGTCAAAACGTGTTTTTCAGCAGAAATAAACACGTTTTGGCAACTTTGGTCACCACCATGTAACTTATAGGGCAAGAACAGCACAGTTTTCAAAACGTGTTTTTCAGCCCGAAATAAACGCGTTTTCTCAGCCCTTAGAATCGCAGTGTAACTGCCTGGCTCAGAAGAGCCCACAGAGTCAGCCCTTAACCCCAGTGATCAGAAATTGTCTAAACGTGTTTTTCAGCAGAAATAAACACGTTTTGGCAACTTTGGTCACCACCATGTAACTTATAGGGCAGGAACAGCACAGTTTTCAAAACGTGTTTTTCAGCCCGAAATAAACGCGTTTTCTCAGCCCTTGGAATCGCAGTGTAACTGCCTGGCTCAGAAGAGCCCACAGAGTCAGCCCTTAACCCCAGTGATCAGAAATTGTCAAAACGTGTTTTTCAGCAGAAATAAACACGTTTTGGCAACTTTGGTCACCACCATGTAACTTATAGGGCAGGAACAGCACAGTTTTCAAAACGTGTTTTTCAGCCCGAAATAAACGCGTTTTCTCAGCCCTTGGAATCGCAGTGTAACTGCCTGGCTCAGAAGAGCCCACAGAGTCAGCCCTTAACCCCAGTGATCAGAAATTGTCAAAACGTGTTTTTCAGCAGAAATAAACACGTTTTGGCAACTTTGGTCAAACCCATGTAACTTATAGGGCAGGAACAGCACAGTTTTCAAAACGTGTTTTTCAGCCCGAAATAAACGCGTTTTCTCAGCCCTTGGAATCGCAGTGTAACTGCCTGTCTCAGAAGAGCCCACAGAGTCAGCCCTTAACCCCAGTGATCAGAAAATGTCAAAACATGTTTTTCAGCAGAAATAAACACGTTTTGGCAACTTTGGTCACCACCATGTAACTTATAGGGCAGGAACAGCACAGTTTTCAAAACGTGTTTTTCAGCCCGAAATAAACGCGTTTTCTCAGCCCTTGGAATCGCAGTGTAACTGCCTGGCTCAGAAGAGCCCACAGAGTCAGCCCTTAACCCCAGTGATCAGAAATTGTCAAAACGTGTTTTTCAGCAGAAATAAACACGTTTTGGCAACTTTGGTCACCACCATGTAACTTATAGGGCAAGAACAGCACAGTTTTCAAAACGTGTTTTTCAGCCCGAAATAAACGCGTTTTCTCAGCCCTTAGAATCGCAGTGTAACTGCCTGGCTCAGAAGAGCCCACAGAGTCAGCCCTTAACCCCAGTGATCAGAAATTGTCTAAACGTGTTTTTCAGCAGAAATAAACACGTTTTGGCAACTTTGGTCACCACCATGTAACTTATAGGGCAGGAACAGCACAGTTTTCAAAACGTGTTTTTCAGCCCGAAATAAACACGTTTTCTCAGCCCTTAGAATCGCAGTGTAACTGCCTGGCTCAGGAGAGCCCACAGAGTCAGCCCTTAACCCCAGTGATCAGAAATTGTCAAAACGTGTTTTTCAGCAGAAATAAACACGTTTTGGCAACTTTGGTCAAACCCATGTAACTTATAGGGCAGGAACAGCACAGTTTTCAAAACGTGTTTTTCAGACCGAAATAAACACGTTTTCTCAGCCCTTAGAATCGCAATGTAACTGCCTGGCTCAGAAGAGCCCACAGAGTCAGCCCTTAACCCCAGTGATCATAAATTGTCAAAACGTGTTTTTCAGCAGAAATAAACACGTTTTGGCAACTTTGGTCAAACCCATGTAACTTATAGGACAGGAACAGCACAGTTTTCAAAACGTGTTTTTCAGCCCGAAATAAACGCGTTTTCTCAGCCCTTGGAATCGCAGTGTAACTGCCTGGCTCAGAAGAGCCCACAGAGTCAGCCCTTAACCCCAGTGATCAGAAATTGTCAAAACGTGTTTTTCAGCAGAAATAAACACGTTTTGGCAACTTTGGTCACCACCATGTAACTTATAGGGCAAGAACAGCACAGTTTTCAAAACGTGTTTTTCAGCCCGAAATAAACGCGTTTTCTCAGCCCTTAGAATCGCAGTGTAACTGCCTGGCTCAGAAGAGCCCACAGAGTCAGCCCTTAACCCCAGTGATCAGAAATTGTCTAAACGTGTTTTTCAGCAGAAATAAACACGTTTTGGCAACTTTGGTCACCACCATGTAACTTATAGGGCAAGAACAGCACAGTTTTCAAAACGTGTTTTTCAGCCCGAAATAAACGCGTTTTCTCAGCCCTTAGAATCGCAGTGTAACTGCCTGGCTCAGAAGAGCCCACAGAGTCAGCCCTTAACCCCAGTGATCAGAAATTGTCTAAACGTGTTTTTCAGCAGAAATAAACACGTTTTGGCAACTTTGGTCACCACCATGTAACTTATAGGGCAGGAACAGCACAGTTTTCAAAACGTGTTTTTCAGCCCGAAATAAACACGTTTTCTCAGCCCTTAGAATCGCAGTGTAACTGCCTGGCTCAGAAGAGCCCACAGAGTCAGCCCTTAACCCCAGTGATCAGAAATTGTCAAAACGTGTTTTTCAGCAGAAATAAACACGTTTTGGCAACTTTGGTCAAACCCATGTAACTTATAGGGCAGGAACAGCACAGTTTTCAAAACGTGTTTTTCAGCCCGAAATAAACGCGTTTTCTCAGCCCTTGGAATCGCAGTGTAACTGCCTGCCTCAGAAGAGCCCACAGAGTCAGCCCTTAACCCCAGTGATCAGAAATTGTCAAAACGTGTTTTTCAGCAGAAATAAACACGTTTTGGCAACTTTGGTCACCACCATGTAACTTATAGGGCAGGAACAGCACAGTTTTCAAAACGTGTTTTTCAGCACGAAATAAACACGTTTTCTCAGCACTTAGAATCGCAGTGTAACTGCCTGGCTCAGAAGAGCCAACAGAGTCAGCCCTTAACCCCAGTGATCAGAAATTGTCAAAACGTGTTTTTCAGCAGAAATAAACACGTTTTGGCAACTTTGGTCAAATCCATGTAACTTATAGGGCAGGAACAGCACAGTTTTCAAAACGTGTTTTTCAGCCCGAAATAAACGCGTTTTCTCAGCCCTTGGAATCGCAGTGTAACTGCCTGGCTCAGAAGAGCCCACAGAGTCAGCCCTTAACCCCAGTGATCAGAAATTGTCAAAACGTGTTTTTCAGCAGAAATAAACACGTTTTGGCAACTTTGGTCACCACCATGTAACTTATAGGGCAGGAACAGCACAGTTTTCAAAACGTGTTTTTCAGCCCGAAATAAACGCGTTTTCTCAGCCCTTGGAATCGCAGTGTAACTGCCTGGCTCAGAAGAGCCCACAGAGTCAGCCCTTAACCCCAGTGATCAGAAATTGTCAAAACGTGTTTTTCAGCAGAAATAAACACGTTTTGGCAACTTTGGTCAAACCCATGTAACTTATAGGGCAGGAACAGCACAGTTTTCAAAACGTGTTTTTCAGCCCGAAATAAACGCGTTTTCTCAGCCCTTGGAATCGCAGTGTAACTGCCTGGCTCAGAAGAGCCCACAGAGTCAGCCCTTAACCCCAGTGATCAGAAAATGTCAAAACATGTTTTTCAGCAGAAATAAACACGTTTTGGCAACTTTGGTCACCACCATGTAACTTATAGGGCAGGAACAGCACAGTTTTCAAAACGTGTTTTTCAGCCCGAAATAAACGCGTTTTCTCAGCCCTTGGAATCGCAGTGTAACTGCCTGGCTCAGAAGAGCCCACAGAGTCAGCCCTTAACCCCAGTGATCAGAAATTGTCAAAACGTGTTTTTCAGCAGAAATAAACACGTTTTGGCAACTTTGGTCACCACCATGTAACTTATAGGGCAGGAACAGCACAGTTTTCAAAACGTGTTTTTCAGCCCGAAATAAACGCGTTTTCTCAGCCCTTGGAATCGCAGTGTAACTGCCTGGCTCAGAAGAGCCCACAGAGTCAGCCCTTAACCCCAGTGATCAGAAATTGTCAAAACGTGTTTTTCAGCAGAAATAAACACGTTTTGGCAACTTTGGTCAAACCCATGTAACTTATAGGGCAGGAACAGCACAGTTTTCAAAACGTGTTTTTCAGCCCGAAATAAACGCGTTTTCTCAGCCCTTGGAATCGCAGTGTAACTGCCTGGCTCAGAAGAGCCCACAGAGTCAGCCCTTAACCCCAGTGATCAGAAATTGTCAAAACGTGTTTTTCAGCAGAAATAAACACGTTTTGGCAACTTTGGTCACCACCATGTAACTTATAGGGCAGGAACAGCACAGTTTTCAAAACGTGTTTTTCAGCCCGAAATAAACGCGTTTTCTCAGCCCTTGGAATCGCAGTGTAACTGCCTGGCTCAGAAGAGCCCACAGAGTCAGCCCTTAACCCCAGTGATCAGAAATTGTCAAAACGTGTTTTTCAGCAGAAATAAACACGTTTTGGCAACTTTGGTCACCACCATGTAACTTATAGGGCAGGAACAGCACAGTTTTCAAAACGTGTTTTTCAGACCGAAATAAACACGTTTTCTCAGCCCTTAGAATCGCAATGTAACTGCCTGGCTCAGAAGAGCCCACAGAGTCAGCCCTTAACCCCAGTGATCATAAATTGTCAAAACGTGTTTTTCAGCAGAAATAAACACGTTTTGGCAACTTTGGTCAAACCCATGTAACTTATAGGACAGGAACAGCACAGTTTTCAAAACGTGTTTTTCAGCCCGAAATAAACGCGTTTTCTCAGCCCTTGGAATCGCAGTGTAACTGCCTGGCTCAGAAGAGCCCACAGAGTCAGCCCTTAACCCCAGTGATCAGAAATTGTCAAAACGTGTTTTTCAGCAGAAATAAACACGTTTTGGCAACTTTGGTCAAACCCATGTAACTTATAGGGCAGGAACAGCACAGTTTTCAAAACGTGTTTTTCAGACCGAAATAAACACGTTTTCTCAGCCCTTAGAATCGCAATGTAACTGCCTGGCTCAGAAGAGCCCACAGAGTCAGCCCTTAACCCCAGTGATCAGAAATTGTCAAAACGTGTTTTTCAGCAGAAATAAACACGTTTTGGCAACTTTGGTCAAACCCATGTAACTTATAGGGCAGGAACAGCACAGTTTTCAAAACGTGTTTTTCAGCCCGAAATAAACGCGTTTTCTCAGCCCTTGGAATCGCAGTGTAACTGCCTGGCTCAGAAGAGCCCACAGAGTCAGCCCTTAACCCCAGTGATCAGAAATTGTCAAAACGTGTTTTTCAGCAGAAATAAACACGTTTTGGCAACTTTGGTCACCACCATGTAACTTATAGGGCAGGAACAGCACAGTTTTCAAAACGTGTTTTTCAGCACGAAATAAACACGTTTTCTCAGCACTTAGAATCGCAGTGTAACTGCCTGGCTCAGAAGAGCCCACAGAGTCAGCCCTTAACCCCAGTGATCAGAAATTGTCAAAACGTGTTTTTCAGCAGAAATAAACACGTTTTGGCAACTTTGGTCACCACCATGTAACTTATAGGGCAGGAACAGCACAGTTTTCAAAACGTGTTTTTCAGACCGAAATAAACACGTTTTCTCAGCCCTTAGAATCGCAATGTAACTGCCTGGCTCAGAAGAGCCCACAGAGTCAGCCCTTAACCCCAGTGATCATAAATTGTCAAAACGTGTTTTTCAGCAGAAATAAACACGTTTTGGCAACTTTGGTCAAACCCATGTAACTTATAGGGCAGGAACAGCACAGTTTTCAAAACGTGTTTTTCAGCCCGAAATAAACGCGTTTTCTCAGCCCTTGGAATCGCAGTGTAACTGCCTGGCTCAGAAGAGCACACTGAGTCACCCCTTAACCCCAGTGATCAGAAATTGTCAAAACGTGTTTTTCAGCAGAAATAAACACGTTTTGGCAACTTTGGTCACCACCATGTAACTTATAGGGCAGGAACAGCACAGTTTTCAAAACGTGTTTTTCAGCCCGAAATAAACACGTTTTCTCAGCCCTTAGAATCGCAGTGTAACTGCCTGGCTCAGAAGAGCCCACAGAGTCAGCCCTTAACCCCAGTGATCAGAAATTGTCAAAACGTGTTTTTCAGCAGAAATAAACACGTTTTGGCAACTTTGGTCAAACCCATGTAACTTATAGGGCAGGAACAGCACAGTTTTCAAAACGTGTTTTTCAGCCCGAAATAAACGCGTTTTCTCAGCCCTTGGAATCGCAGTGTAACTGCCTGCCTCAGAAGAGCCCACAGAGTCAGCCCTTAACCCCAGTGATCAGAAATTGTCAAAACGTGTTTTTCAGCAGAAATAAACATGTTTTGGCAACTTTGGTCAAACCCATGTAACTTATAGGGCAGGAACAGCACAGTTTTCAAAACGTGTTTTTCAGCCCGAAATAAACGCGTTTTCTCAGCCCTTGGAATCGCAGTGTAACTGCCTGCCTCAGAAGAGCCCACAGAGTCAGCCCTTAACCCCAGTGATCAGAAATTGTCAAAACGTGTTTTTCAGCAGAAATAAACACGTTTTGGCAACTTTGGTCACCACCATGTAACTTATAGGGCAGGAACAGCACAGTTTTCAAAAAGTGTTTTTCAGCACGAAATAAACACGTTTTCTCAGCACTTAGAATCGCAGTGTAACTGCCTGGCTCAGAAGAGCCCACAGAGTCAGCCCTTAACCCCAGTGATCAGAAATTGTCAAAACGTGTTTTTCAGCAGAAATAAACACGTTTTGGCAACTTTGGTCAAATCCATGTAACTTATAGGGCAGGAACAGCACAGTTTTCAAAACGTGTTTTTCAGCCCGAAATAAACGCGTTTTCTCAGCCCTTGGAATCGCAGTGTAACTGCCTGGCTCAGAAGAGCCCACAGAGTCAGCCCTTAACCCCAGTGATCAGAAATTGTCTAAACGTGTTTTTCAGCAGAAATAAACACGTTTTGGCAACTTTGGTCACCACCATGTAACTTATAGGGCAGGAACAGCACAGTTTTCAAAACGTGTTTTTCAGCCCGAAATAAACGCGTTTTCTCAGCCCTTGGAATCGCAGTGTAACTGCCTGGCTCAGAAGAGCCCACAGAGTCAGCCCTTAACCCCAGTGATCAGAAATTGTCAAAACGTGTTTTTCAGCAGAAATAAACACGTTTTGGCAACTTTGGTCAAACCCATGTAACTTATAGGGCAGGAACAGCACAGTTTTCAAAACGTGTTTTTCAGCCCGAAATAAACGCGTTTTCTCAGCCCTTGGAATCGCAGTGTAACTGCCTGGCTCAGAAGAGCCCACAGAGTCAGCCCTTAACCCCAGTGATCAGAAATTGTCAAAACGTGTTTTTCAGCAGAAATAAACACGTTTTGGCAACTTTGGTCACCACCATGTAACTTATAGGGCAGGAACAGCACAGTTTTCAAAACGTGTTTTTCAGCCCGAAATAAACGCGTTTTCTCAGCCCTTGGAATCGCAGTGTAACTGCCTGGCTCAGAAGAGCCCACAGAGTCAGCCCTTAACCCCAGTGATCATAAATTGTCAAAACGTGTTTTTCAGCAGAAATAAACACGTTTTGGCAACTTTGGTCAAACCCATGTAACTTATAGGACAGGAACAGCACAGTTTTCAAAACGTGTTTTTCAGCCCGAAATAAACGCGTTTTCTCAGCCCTTGGAATCGCAGTGTAACTGCCTGGCTCAGAAGAGCCCACAGATTCAGACCTTAACCCCAGTGATCAGAAAATGTCAAAACGTGTTTTTCAGCAGAAATAAACACGTTTTGGCAACTTTGGTCACCACCATGTAACTTATAGGGCAGGAACAGCACAGTTTTCAAAACGTGTTTTTCAGCCCGAAATAAACGCGTTTTCTCAGCCCTTGGAATCGCAGTGTAACTGCCTGGCTCAGAAGAGCCCACAGAGTCAGCCCTTAACCCCAGTGATCAGAAATTGTCAAAACGTGTTTTTCAGCAGAAATAAACACGTTTTGGCAACTTTGGTCACCACCATGTAACTTATAGGGCAGGAACAGCACAGTTTTCAAAACGTGTTTTTCAGCCCGAAATAAACACGTTTTCTCAGCCCTTAGAATCGCAGTGTAACTGCCTGGCTCAGAAGAGCCCACAGAGTCAGCCCTTAACCCCAGTGATCAGAAATTGTCAAAACGTGTTTTTCAGCAGAAATAAACACGTTTTGGCAACTTTGGTCAAACCCATGTAACTTATAGGGCAGGAACAGCACAGTTTTCAAAACGTGTTTTTCAGCCCGAAATAAACGCGTTTTCTCAGCCCTTGGAATCGCAGTGTAACTGCCTGCCTCAGAAGAGCCCACAGAGTCAGCCCTTAACCCCAGTGATCAGAAATTGTCAAAACGTGTTTTTCAGCAGAAATAAACACGTTTTGGCAACTTTGGTCACCACCATGTAACTTATAGGGCAGGAACAGCACAGTTTTCAAAACGTGTTTTTCAGCACGAAATAAACACGTTTTCTCAGCACTTAGAATCGCAGTGTAACTGCCTGGCTCAGAAGAGCCCACAGAGTCAGCCCTTAACCCCAGTGATCAGAAATTGTCAAAACGTGTTTTTCAGCAGAAATAAACACGTTTTGGCAACTTTGGTCAAATCCATGTAACTTATAGGGCAGGAACAGCACAGTTTTCAAAACGTGTTTTTCAGCCCGAAATAAACGCGTTTTCTCAGCCCTTGGAATCGCAGTGTAACTGCCTGCCTCAGAAGAGCCCACAGAGTCAGCCCTTAACCCCAGTGATCAGAAATTGTCAAAACGTGTTTTTCAGCAGAAATAAACACGTTTTGGCAACTTTGGTCACCACCATGTAACTTATAGGGCAGGAACAGCACAGTTTTCAAAAAGTGTTTTTCAGCACGAAATAAACACGTTTTCTCAGCACTTAGAATCGCAGTGTAACTGCCTGGCTCAGAAGAGCCCACAGAGTCAGCCCTTAACCCCAGTGATCAGAAATTGTCAAAACGTGTTTTTCAGCAGAAATAAACACGTTTTGGCAACTTTGGTCAAATCCATGTAACTTATAGGGCAGGAACAGCACAGTTTTCAAAACGTGTTTTTCAGCCCGAAATAAACGCGTTTTCTCAGCCCTTGGAATCGCAGTGTAACTGCCTGGCTCAGAAGAGCCCACAGAGTCAGCCCTTAACCCCAGTGATCAGAAATTGTCAAAACGTGTTTTTCAGCAGAAATAAACACGTTTTGGCAACTTTGGTCAAACCCATGTAACTTATAGGGCAGGAACAGCACAGTTTTCAAAACGTGTTTTTCAGCCCGAAATAAACGCGTTTTCTCAGCCCTTGGAATCGCAGTGTAACTGCCTGGCTCAGAAGAGCCCACAGAGTCAGCCCTTAACCCCAGTGATCAGAAATTGTCAAAACGTGTTTTTCAGCAGAAATAAACACGTTTTGGCAACTTTGGTCACCACCATGTAACTTATAGGGCAGGAACAGCACAGTTTTCAAAACGTGTTTTTCAGCCCGAAATAAACACGTTTTCTCAGCCCTTAGAATCGCAGTGTAACTGCCTGGCTCAGAAGAGCCCACAGAGTCAGCCCTTAACCCCAGTGATCAGAAATTGTCAAAACGTGTTTTTCAGCAGAAATAAACACGTTTTGGCAACTTTGGTCAAACCCATGTAACTTATAGGGCAGGAACAGCACAGTTTTCAAAACGTGTTTTTCAGCACGAAATAAACGCGTTTTCTCAGCCCTTGGAATCGCAGTGTAACTGCCTGGCTCAGAAGAGCACACTGAGTCACCCCTTAACCCCAGTGATCAGAAATTGTCAAAACGTGTTTTTCAGCAGAAATAAACACGTTTTGGCAACTTTGGTCACCACCATGTAACTTATAGGGCAGGAACAGCACAGTTTTCAAAACGTGTTTTTCAGCCCGAAATAAACACGTTTTCTCAGCCCTTAGAATCGCAGTGTAACTGCCTGGCTCAGAAGAGCCCACAGAGTCAGCCCTTAACCCCAGTGATCAGAAATTGTCAAAACGTGTTTTTCAGCAGAAATAAACACGTTTTGGCAACTTTGGTCAAACCCATGTAACTTATAGGGCAGGAACAGCACAGTTTTCAAAACGTGTTTTTCAGCCCGAAATAAACGCGTTTTCTCAGCCCTTGGAATCGCAGTGTAACTGCCTGCCTCAGAAGAGCCCACAGAGTCAGCCCTTAACCCCAGTGATCAGAAATTGTCAAAACGTGTTTTTCAGCAGAAATAAACATGTTTTGGCAACTTTGGTCAAACCCATGTAACTTATAGGGCAGGAACAGCACAGTTTTCAAAACGTGTTTTTCAGCCCGAAATAAACGCGTTTTCTCAGCCCTTGGAATCGCAGTGTAACTGCCTGCCTCAGAAGAGCCCACAGAGTCAGCCCTTAACCCCAGTGATCAGAAATTGTCAAAACGTGTTTTTCAGCAGAAATAAACACGTTTTGGCAACTTTGGTCACCACCATGTAACTTATAGGGCAGGAACAGCACAGTTTTCAAAAAGTGTTTTTCAGCACGAAATAAACACGTTTTCTCAGCACTTAGAATCGCAGTGTAACTGCCTGGCTCAGAAGAGCCCACAGAGTCAGCCCTTAACCCCAGTGATCAGAAATTGTCAAAACGTGTTTTTCAGCAGAAATAAACACGTTTTGGCAACTTTGGTCAAATCCATGTAACTTATAGGGCAGGAACAGCACAGTTTTCAAAACGTGTTTTTCAGCCCGAAATAAACGCGTTTTCTCAGCCCTTGGAATCGCAGTGTAACTGCCTGGCTCAGAAGAGCCCACAGAGTCAGCCCTTAACCCCAGTGATCAGAAATTGTCAAAACGTGTTTTTCAGCAGAAATAAACACGTTTTGGCAACTTTGGTCACCACCATGTAACTTATAGGGCAGGAACAGCACAGTTTTCAAAACGTGTTTTTCAGACCGAAATAAACACGTTTTCTCAGCCCTTAGAATCGCAATGTAACTGCCTGGCTCAGAAGAGCCCACAGAGTCAGCCCTTAACCCCAGTGATCATAAATTGTCAAAACGTGTTTTTCAGCAGAAATAAACACGTTTTGGCAACTTTGGTCAAACCCATGTAACTTATAGGACAGGAACAGCACAGTTTTCAAAACGTGTTTTTCAGCCCGAAATAAACGCGTTTTCTCAGCCCTTGGAATCGCAGTGTAACTGCCTGGCTCAGAAGAGCCCACAGAGTCAGCCCTTAACCCCAGTGATCAGAAATTGTCAAAACGTGTTTTTCAGCAGAAATAAACACGTTTTGGCAACTTTGGTCAAACCCATGTAACTTATAGGGCAGGAACAGCACAGTTTTCAAAACGTGTTTTTCAGCCCGAAATAAACGCGTTTTCTCAGCCCTTGGAATCGCAGTGTAACTGCCTGGCTCAGAAGAGCCCACAGAGTCAGCCCTTAACCCCAGTGATCAGAAATTGTCAAAACGTGTTTTTCAGCAGAAATAAACACGTTTTGGCAACTTTGGTCACCACCATGTAACTTATAGGGCAGGAACAGCACAGTTTTCAAAACGTGTTTTTCAGCCCGAAATAAACGCGTTTTCTCAGCCCTTGGAATCGCAGTGTAACTGCCTGGCTCAGAAGAGCCCACAGAGTCAGCCCTTAACCCCAGTGATCAGAAATTGTCAAAACGTGTTTTTCAGCAGAAATAAACACGTTTTGGCAACTTTGGTCACCACCATGTAACTTATAGGGCAGGAACAGCACAGTTTTCAAAACGTGTTTTTCAGCACGAAATAAACACGTTTTCTCAGCACTTAGAATCGCAGTGTAACTGCCTGGCTCAGAAGAGCCCACAGAGTCAGCCCTTAACCCCAGTGATCAGAAATTGTCAAAACGTGTTTTTCAGCAGAAATAAACACGTTTTGGCAACTTTGGTCACCACCATGTAACTTATAGGGCAGGAACAGCACAGTTTTCAAAACGTGTTTTTCAGACCGAAATAAACACGTTTTCTCAGCCCTTAGAATCGCAATGTAACTGCCTGGCTCAGAAGAGCCCACAGAGTCAGCCCTTAACCCCAGTGATCATAAATTGTCAAAACGTGTTTTTCAGCAGAAATAAACACGTTTTGGCAACTTTGGTCAAACCCATGTAACTTATAGGACAGGAACAGCACAGTTTTCAAAACGTGTTTTTCAGCCCGAAATAAACGCGTTTTCTCAGCCCTTGGAATCGCAGTGTAACTGCCTGGCTCAGAAGAGCCCACAGATTCAGACCTTAACCCCAGTGATCAGAAAATGTCAAAACGTGTTTTTCAGCAGAAATAAACACGTTTTGGCAACTTTGGTCACCACCATGTAACTTATAGGGCAGGAACAGCACAGTTTTCAAAACGTGTTTTTCAGCCCGAAATAAACGCGTTTTCTCAGCCCTTGGAATCGCAGTGTAACTGCCTGGCTCAGAAGAGCCCACAGAGTCAGCCCTTAACCCCAGTGATCAGAAATTGTCAAAACGTGTTTTTCAGCAGAAATAAACACGTTTTGGCAACTTTGGTCACCACCATGTAACTTATAGGGCAGGAACAGCACAGTTTTCAAAACGTGTTTTTCAGCCCGAAATAAACACGTTTTCTCAGCCCTTAGAATCGCAGTGTAACTGCCTGGCTCAGAAGAGCCCACAGAGTCAGCCCTTAACCCCAGTGATCAGAAATTGTCAAAACGTGTTTTTCAGCAGAAATAAACATGTTTTGGCAACTTTGGTCAAACCCATGTAACTTATAGGGCAGGAACAGCACAGTTTTCAAAACGTGTTTTTCAGCCCGAAATAAACGCGTTTTCTCAGCCCTTGGAATCGCAGTGTAACTGCCTGCCTCAGAAGAGCCCACAGAGTCAGCCCTTAACCCCAGTGATCAGAAATTGTCAAAACGTGTTTTTCAGCAGAAATAAACACGTTTTGGCAACTTTGGTCACCACCATGTAACTTATAGGGCAGGAACAGCACAGTTTTCAAAAAGTGTTTTTCAGCACGAAATAAACACGTTTTCTCAGCACTTAGAATCGCAGTGTAACTGCCTGGCTCAGAAGAGCCCACAGAGTCAGCCCTTAACCCCAGTGATCAGAAATTGTCAAAACGTGTTTTTCAGCAGAAATAAACACGTTTTGGCAACTTTGGTCAAATCCATGTAACTTATAGGGCAGGAACAGCACAGTTTTCAAAACGTGTTTTTCAGCCCGAAATAAACGCGTTTTCTCAGCCCTTGGAATCGCAGTGTAACTGCCTGGCTCAGAAGAGCCCACAGAGTCAGCCCTTAACCCCAGTGATCAGAAATTGTCTAAACGTGTTTTTCAGCAGAAATAAACACGTTTTGGCAACTTTGGTCACCACCATGTAACTTATAGGGCAGGAACAGCACAGTTTTCAAAACGTGTTTTTCAGCCCGAAATAAACGCGTTTTCTCAGCCCTTGGAATCGCAGTGTAACTGCCTGGCTCAGAAGAGCCCACAGAGTCAGCCCTTAACCCCAGTGATCAGAAATTGTCAAAACGTGTTTTTCAGCAGAAATAAACACGTTTTGGCAACTTTGGTCAAACCCATGTAACTTATAGGGCAGGAACAGCACAGTTTTCAAAACGTGTTTTTCAGCCCGAAATAAACGCGTTTTCTCAGCCCTTGGAATCGCAGTGTAACTGCCTGGCTCAGAAGAGCCCACAGAGTCAGCCCTTAACCCCAGTGATCAGAAATTGTCAAAACGTGTTTTTCAGCAGAAATAAACACGTTTTGGCAACTTTGGTCACCACCATGTAACTTATAGGGCAGGAACAGCACAGTTTTCAAAACGTGTTTTTCAGCCCGAAATAAACGCGTTTTCTCAGCCCTTGGAATCGCAGTGTAACTGCCTGGCTCAGAAGAGCCCACAGAGTCAGCCCTTAACCCCAGTGATCATAAATTGTCAAAACGTGTTTTTCAGCAGAAATAAACACGTTTTGGCAACTTTGGTCAAACCCATGTAACTTATAGGACAGGAACAGCACAGTTTTCAAAACGTGTTTTTCAGCCCGAAATAAACGCGTTTTCTCAGCCCTTGGAATCGCAGTGTAACTGCCTGGCTCAGAAGAGCCCACAGAGTCAGCCCTTAACCCCAGTGATCAGAAATTGTCAAAACGTGTTTTTCAGCAGAAATAAACACGTTTTGGCAACTTTGGTCACCACCATGTAACTTATAGGGCAGGAACAGCACAGTTTTCAAAACGTGTTTTTCAGCCCGAAATAAACACGTTTTCTCAGCCCTTAGAATCGCAGTGTAACTGCCTGGCTCAGAAGAGCCCACAGAGTCAGCCCTTAACCCCAGTGATCAGAAATTGTCAAAACGTGTTTTTCAGCAGAAATAAACACGTTTTGGCAACTTTGGTCAAACCCATGTAACTTATAGGGCAGGAACAGCACAGTTTTCAAAACGTGTTTTTCAGCCCGAAATAAACGCGTTTTCTCAGCCCTTGGAATCGCAGTGTAACTGCCTGCCTCAGAAGAGCCCACAGAGTCAGCCCTTAACCCCAGTGATCAGAAATTGTCAAAACGTGTTTTTCAGCAGAAATAAACACGTTTTGGCAACTTTGGTCACCACCATGTAACTTATAGGGCAGGAACAGCACAGTTTTCAAAACGTGTTTTTCAGCACGAAATAAACACGTTTTCTCAGCACTTAGAATCGCAGTGTAACTGCCTGGCTCAGAAGAGCCCACAGAGTCAGCCCTTAACCCCAGTGATCAGAAATTGTCAAAACGTGTTTTTCAGCAGAAATAAACACGTTTTGGCAACTTTGGTCAAATCCATGTAACTTATAGGGCAGGAACAGCACAGTTTTCAAAACGTGTTTTTCAGACCGAAATAAACACGTTTTCTCAGCCCTTAGAATCGCAATGTAACTGCCTGGCTCAGAAAGCCCACAGAGTCAGCCCTTAACCCCAGTGATCAGAAATTGTCAAAACGTGTTTTTCAGCAGAAATAAACACGTTTTGGCAACTTTGGTCAAACCCATGTAACTTATAGGGCAGGAACAGCACAGTTTTCAAAACGTGTTTTTCAGCCCGAAATAAACGCGTTTTCTCAGCCCTTGGAATCGCAGTGTAACTGCCTGGCTCAGAAGAGCACACTGAGTCACCCCTTAACCCCAGTGATCAGAAATTGTCAAAACGTGTTTTTCAGCAGAAATAAACACGTTTTGGCAACTTTGGTCACCACCATGTAACTTATAGGGCAGGAACAGCACAGTTTTCAAAACGTGTTTTTCAGCCCGAAATAAACACGTTTTCTCAGCCCTTAGAATCGCAGTGTAACTGCCTGGCTCAGAAGAGCCCACAGAGTCAGCCCTTAACCCCAGTGATCAGAAATTGTCAAAACGTGTTTTTCAGCAGAAATAAACACGTTTTGGCAACTTTGGTCAAACCCATGTAACTTATAGGGCAGGAACAGCACAGTTTTCAAAACGTGTTTTTCAGCCCGAAATAAACGCGTTTTCTCAGCCCTTGGAATCGCAGTGTAACTGCCTGCCTCAGAAGAGCCCACAGAGTCAGCCCTTAACCCCAGTGATCAGAAATTGTCAAAACGTGTTTTTCAGCAGAAATAAACACGTTTTGGCAACTTTGGTCACCACCATGTAACTTATAGGGCAGGAACAGCACAGTTTTCAAAAAGTGTTTTTCAGCACGAAATAAACACGTTTTCTCAGCACTTAGAATCGCAGTGTAACTGCCTGGCTCAGAAGAGCCCACAGAGTCAGCCCTTAACCCCAGTGATCAGAAATTGTCAAAACGTGTTTTTCAGCAGAAATAAACACGTTTTGGCAACTTTGGTCAAATCCATGTAACTTATAGGGCAGGAACAGCACAGTTTTCAAAACGTGTTTTTCAGCCCGAAATAAACGCGTTTTCTCAGCCCTTGGAATCGCAGTGTAACTGCCTGGCTCAGAAGAGCCCACAGAGTCAGCCCTTAACCCCAGTGATCAGAAATTGTCAAAACGTGTTTTTCAGCAGAAATAAACACGTTTTGGCAACTTTGGTCAAACCCATGTAACTTATAGGGCAGGAACAGCACAGTTTTCAAAACGTGTTTTTCAGCCCGAAATAAACGCGTTTTCTCAGCCCTTGGAATCGCAGTGTAACTGCCTGGCTCAGAAGAGCCCACAGAGTCAGCCCTTAACCCCAGTGATCAGAAATTGTCAAAACGTGTTTTTCAGCAGAAATAAACACGTTTTGGCAACTTTGGTCACCACCATGTAACTTATAGGGCAGGAACAGCACAGTTTTCAAAACGTGTTTTTCAGCCCGAAATAAACACGTTTTCTCAGCCCTTAGAATCGCAGTGTAACTGCCTGGCTCAGAAGAGCCCACAGAGTCAGCCCTTAACCCCAGTGATCAGAAATTGTCAAAACGTGTTTTTCAGCAGAAATAAACACGTTTTGGCAACTTTGGTCAAACCCATGTAACTTATAGGGCAGGAACAGCACAGTTTTCAAAACGTGTTTTTCAGCCCGAAATAAACGCGTTTTCTCAGCCCTTGGAATCGCAGTGTAACTGCCTGGCTCAGAAGAGCACACTGAGTCACCCCTTAACCCCAGTGATCAGAAATTGTCAAAACGTGTTTTTCAGCAGAAATAAACACGTTTTGGCAACTTTGGTCACCACCATGTAACTTATAGGGCAGGAACAGCACAGTTTTCAAAACGTGTTTTTCAGCCCGAAATAAACACGTTTTCTCAGCCCTTAGAATCGCAGTGTAACTGCCTGGCTCAGAAGAGCCCACAGAGTCAGCCCTTAACCCCAGTGATCAGAAATTGTCAAAACGTGTTTTTCAGCAGAAATAAACACGTTTTGGCAACTTTGGTCACCACCATGTAACTTATAGGGCAGGAACAGCACAGTTTTCAAAAAGTGTTTTTCAGCACGAAATAAACACGTTTTCTCAGCACTTAGAATCGCAGTGTAACTGCCTGGCTCAGAAGAGCCCACAGAGTCAGCCCTTAACCCCAGTGATCAGAAATTGTCAAAACGTGTTTTTCAGCAGAAATAAACACGTTTTGGCAACTTTGGTCAAATCCATGTAACTTATAGGGCAGGAACAGCACAGTTTTCAAAACGTGTTTTTCAGCCCGAAATAAACGCGTTTTCTCAGCCCTTGGAATCGCAGTGTAACTGCCTGGCTCAGAAGAGCCCACAGAGTCAGCCCTTAACCCCAGTGATCAGAAATTGTCAAAACGTGTTTTTCAGCAGAAATAAACACGTTTTGGCAACTTTGGTCAAACCCATGTAACTTATAGGGCAGGAACAGCACAGTTTTCAAAACGTGTTTTTCAGCCCGAAATAAACGCGTTTTCTCAGCCCTTGGAATCGCAGTGTAACTGCCTGGCTCAGAAGAGCCCACAGAGTCAGCCCTTAACCCCAGTGATCAGAAATTGTCAAAACGTGTTTTTCAGCAGAAATAAACACGTTTTGGCAACTTTGGTCACCACCATGTAACTTATAGGGCAGGAACAGCACAGTTTTCAAAACGTGTTTTTCAGCCCGAAATAAACACGTTTTCTCAGCCCTTAGAATCGCAGTGTAACTGCCTGGCTCAGAAGAGCCCACAGAGTCAGCCCTTAACCCCAGTGATCAGAAATTGTCAAAACGTGTTTTTCAGCAGAAATAAACACGTTTTGGCAACTTTGGTCAAACCCATGTAACTTATAGGGCAGGAACAGCACAGTTTTCAAAACGTGTTTTTCAGCCCGAAATAAACGCGTTTTCTCAGCCCTTGGAATCGCAGTGTAACTGCCTGGCTCAGAAGAGCACACTGAGTCACCCCTTAACCCCAGTGATCAGAAATTGTCAAAACGTGTTTTTCAGCAGAAATAAACACGTTTTGGCAACTTTGGTCACCACCATGTAACTTATAGGGCAGGAACAGCACAGTTTTCAAAACGTGTTTTTCAGCCCGAAATAAACACGTTTTCTCAGCCCTTAGAATCGCAGTGTAACTGCCTGGCTCAGAAGAGCCCACAGAGTCAGCCCTTAACCCCAGTGATCAGAAATTGTCAAAACGTGTTTTTCAGCAGAAATAAACACGTTTTGGCAACTTTGGTCAAACCCATGTAACTTATAGGGCAGGAACAGCACAGTTTTCAAAACGTGTTTTTCAGCCCGAAATAAACGCGTTTTCTCAGCCCTTGGAATCGCAGTGTAACTGCCTGCCTCAGAAGAGCCCACAGAGTCAGCCCTTAACCCCAGTGATCAGAAATTGTCAAAACGTGTTTTTCAGCAGAAATAAACATGTTTTGGCAACTTTGGTCAAACCCATGTAACTTATAGGGCAGGAACAGCACAGTTTTCAAAACGTGTTTTTCAGCCCGAAATAAACGCGTTTTCTCAGCCCTTGGAATCGCAGTGTAACTGCCTGCCTCAGAAGAGCCCACAGAGTCAGCCCTTAACCCCAGTGATCAGAAATTGTCAAAACGTGTTTTTCAGCAGAAATAAACACGTTTTGGCAACTTTGGTCACCACCATGTAACTTATAGGGCAGGAACAGCACAGTTTTCAAAAAGTGTTTTTCAGCACGAAATAAACACGTTTTCTCAGCACTTAGAATCGCAGTGTAACTGCCTGGCTCAGAAGAGCCCACAGAGTCAGCCCTTAACCCCAGTGATCAGAAATTGTCAAAACGTGTTTTTCAGCAGAAATAAACACGTTTTGGCAACTTTGGTCAAATCCATGTAACTTATAGGGCAGGAACAGCACAGTTTTCAAAACGTGTTTTTCAGCCCGAAATAAACGCGTTTTCTCAGCCCTTGGAATCGCAGTGTAACTGCCTGGCTCAGAAGAGCCCACAGAGTCAGCCCTTAACCCCAGTGATCAGAAATTGTCTAAACGTGTTTTTCAGCAGAAATAAACACGTTTTGGCAACTTTGGTCACCACCATGTAACTTATAGGGCAGGAACAGCACAGTTTTCAAAACGTGTTTTTCAGCCCGAAATAAACGCGTTTTCTCAGCCCTTGGAATCGCAGTGTAACTGCCTGGCTCAGAAGAGCCCACAGAGTCAGCCCTTAACCCCAGTGATCAGAAATTGTCAAAACGTGTTTTTCAGCAGAAATAAACACGTTTTGGCAACTTTGGTCAAACCCATGTAACTTATAGGGCAGGAACAGCACAGTTTTCAAAACGTGTTTTTCAGCCCGAAATAAACGCGTTTTCTCAGCCCTTGGAATCGCAGTGTAACTGCCTGGCTCAGAAGAGCCCACAGAGTCAGCCCTTAACCCCAGTGATCAGAAATTGTCAAAACGTGTTTTTCAGCAGAAATAAACACGTTTTGGCAACTTTGGTCACCACCATGTAACTTATAGGGCAGGAACAGCACAGTTTTCAAAACGTGTTTTTCAGCCCGAAATAAACGCGTTTTCTCAGCCCTTGGAATCGCAGTGTAACTGCCTGGCTCAGAAGAGCCCACAGAGTCAGCCCTTAACCCCAGTGATCATAAATTGTCAAAACGTGTTTTTCAGCAGAAATAAACACGTTTTGGCAACTTTGGTCAAACCCATGTAACTTATAGGACAGGAACAGCACAGTTTTCAAAACGTGTTTTTCAGCCCGAAATAAACGCGTTTTCTCAGCCCTTGGAATCGCAGTGTAACTGCCTGGCTCAGAAGAGCCCACAGATTCAGACCTTAACCCCAGTGATCAGAAAATGTCAAAACGTGTTTTTCAGCAGAAATAAACACGTTTTGGCAACTTTGGTCACCACCATGTAACTTATAGGGCAGGAACAGCACAGTTTTCAAAACGTGTTTTTCAGCCCGAAATAAACGCGTTTTCTCAGCCCTTGGAATCGCAGTGTAACTGCCTGGCTCAGAAGAGCCCACAGAGTCAGCCCTTAACCCCAGTGATCAGAAATTGTCAAAACGTGTTTTTCAGCAGAAATAAACACGTTTTGGCAACTTTGGTCACCACCATGTAACTTATAGGGCAGGAACAGCACAGTTTTCAAAACGTGTTTTTCAGCCCGAAATAAACACGTTTTCTCAGCCCTTAGAATCGCAGTGTAACTGCCTGGCTCAGAAGAGCCCACAGAGTCAGCCCTTAACCCCAGTGATCAGAAATTGTCAAAACGTGTTTTTCAGCAGAAATAAACACGTTTTGGCAACTTTGGTCAAACCCATGTAACTTATAGGGCAGGAACAGCACAGTTTTCAAAACGTGTTTTTCAGCCCGAAATAAACGCGTTTTCTCAGCCCTTGGAATCGCAGTGTAACTGCCTGCCTCAGAAGAGCCCACAGAGTCAGCCCTTAACCCCAGTGATCAGAAATTGTCAAAACGTGTTTTTCAGCAGAAATAAACACGTTTTGGCAACTTTGGTCACCACCATGTAACTTATAGGGCAGGAACAGCACAGTTTTCAAAACGTGTTTTTCAGCACGAAATAAACACGTTTTCTCAGCACTTAGAATCGCAGTGTAACTGCCTGGCTCAGAAGAGCCCACAGAGTCAGCCCTTAACCCCAGTGATCAGAAATTGTCAAAACGTGTTTTTCAGCAGAAATAAACACGTTTTGGCAACTTTGGTCAAATCCATGTAACTTATAGGGCAGGAACAGCACAGTTTTCAAAACGTGTTTTTCAGACCGAAATAAACACGTTTTCTCAGCCCTTAGAATCGCAATGTAACTGCCTGGCTCAGAAAGCCCACAGAGTCAGCCCTTAACCCCAGTGATCAGAAATTGTCAAAACGTGTTTTTCAGCAGAAATAAACACGTTTTGGCAACTTTGGTCAAACCCATGTAACTTATAGGGCAGGAACAGCACAGTTTTCAAAACGTGTTTTTCAGCCCGAAATAAACGCGTTTTCTCAGCCCTTGGAATCGCAGTGTAACTGCCTGGCTCAGAAGAGCACACTGAGTCACCCCTTAACCCCAGTGATCAGAAATTGTCAAAACGTGTTTTTCAGCAGAAATAAACACGTTTTGGCAACTTTGGTCACCACCATGTAACTTATAGGGCAGGAACAGCACAGTTTTCAAAACGTGTTTTTCAGCCCGAAATAAACACGTTTTCTCAGCCCTTAGAATCGCAGTGTAACTGCCTGGCTCAGAAGAGCCCACAGAGTCAGCCCTTAACCCCAGTGATCAGAAATTGTCAAAACGTGTTTTTCAGCAGAAATAAACACGTTTTGGCAACTTTGGTCAAACCCATGTAACTTATAGGGCAGGAACAGCACAGTTTTCAAAACGTGTTTTTCAGCCCGAAATAAACGCGTTTTCTCAGCCCTTGGAATCGCAGTGTAACTGCCTGCCTCAGAAGAGCCCACAGAGTCAGCCCTTAACCCCAGTGATCAGAAATTGTCAAAACGTGTTTTTCAGCAGAAATAAACACGTTTTGGCAACTTTGGTCACCACCATGTAACTTATAGGGCAGGAACAGCACAGTTTTCAAAAAGTGTTTTTCAGCACGAAATAAACACGTTTTCTCAGCACTTAGAATCGCAGTGTAACTGCCTGGCTCAGAAGAGCCCACAGAGTCAGCCCTTAACCCCAGTGATCAGAAATTGTCAAAACGTGTTTTTCAGCAGAAATAAACACGTTTTGGCAACTTTGGTCAAATCCATGTAACTTATAGGGCAGGAACAGCACAGTTTTCAAAACGTGTTTTTCAGCCCGAAATAAACGCGTTTTCTCAGCCCTTGGAATCGCAGTGTAACTGCCTGGCTCAGAAGAGCCCACAGAGTCAGCCCTTAACCCCAGTGATCAGAAATTGTCAAAACGTGTTTTTCAGCAGAAATAAACACGTTTTGGCAACTTTGGTCAAACCCATGTAACTTATAGGGCAGGAACAGCACAGTTTTCAAAACGTGTTTTTCAGCCCGAAATAAACGCGTTTTCTCAGCCCTTGGAATCGCAGTGTAACTGCCTGGCTCAGAAGAGCCCACAGAGTCAGCCCTTAACCCCAGTGATCAGAAATTGTCAAAACGTGTTTTTCAGCAGAAATAAACACGTTTTGGCAACTTTGGTCACCACCATGTAACTTATAGGGCAGGAACAGCACAGTTTTCAAAACGTGTTTTTCAGCCCGAAATAAACACGTTTTCTCAGCCCTTAGAATCGCAGTGTAACTGCCTGGCTCAGAAGAGCCCACAGAGTCAGCCCTTAACCCCAGTGATCAGAAATTGTCAAAACGTGTTTTTCAGCAGAAATAAACACGTTTTGGCAACTTTGGTCAAACCCATGTAACTTATAGGGCAGGAACAGCACAGTTTTCAAAACGTGTTTTTCAGCCCGAAATAAACGCGTTTTCTCAGCCCTTGGAATCGCAGTGTAACTGCCTGCCTCAGAAGAGCACACTGAGTCACCCCTTAACCCCAGTGATCAGAAATTGTCAAAACGTGTTTTTCAGCAGAAATAAACACGTTTTGGCAACTTTGGTTACCACCATGTAACTTATAGGGCAGGAACAGCACAGTTTTCAAAACGTGTTTTTCAGCCCGAAATAAACACGTTTTCTCAGCCCTTAGAATCGCAGTGTAACTGCCTGGCTCAGAAGAGCCCACAGAGTCAGCCCTTAACCCCAGTGATCAGAAATTGTCAAAACGTGTTTTTCAGCAGAAATAAACACGTTTTGGCAACTTTGGTCAAACCCATGTAACTTATAGGGCAGGAACAGCACAGTTTTCAAAACGTGTTTTTCAGCCCGAAATAAACGCGTTTTCTCAGCCCTTGGAATCGCAGTGTAACTGCCTGCCTCAGAAGAGCCCACAGAGTCAGCCCTTAACCCCAGTGATCAGAAATTGTCAAAACGTGTTTTTCAGCAGAAATAAACATGTTTTGGCAACTTTGGTCAAACCCATGTAACTTATAGGGCAGGAACAGCACAGTTTTCAAAACGTGTTTTTCAGCCCGAAATAAACGCGTTTTCTCAGCCCTTGGAATCGCAGTGTAACTGCCTGCCTCAGAAGAGCCCACAGAGTCAGCCCTTAACCCCAGTGATCAGAAATTGTCAAAACGTGTTTTTCAGCAGAAATAAACACGTTTTGGCAACTTTGGTCACCACCATGTAACTTATAGGGCAGGAACAGCACAGTTTTCAAAAAGTGTTTTTCAGCACGAAATAAACACGTTTTCTCAGCACTTAGAATCGCAGTGTAACTGCCTGGCTCAGAAGAGCCCACAGAGTCAGCCCTTAACCCCAGTGATCAGAAATTGTCAAAACGTGTTTTTCAGCAGAAATAAACACGTTTTGGCAACTTTGGTCAAATCCATGTAACTTATAGGGCAGGAACAGCACAGTTTTCAAAACGTGTTTTTCAGCCCGAAATAAACGCGTTTTCTCAGCCCTTGGAATCGCAGTGTAACTGCCTGGCTCAGAAGAGCCCACAGAGTCAGCCCTTAACCCCAGTGATCAGAAATTGTCAAAACGTGTTTTTCAGCAGAAATAAACACGTTTTGGCAACTTTGGTCACCACCATGTAACTTATAGGGCAGGAACAGCACAGTTTTCAAAACGTGTTTTTCAGCCCGAAATAAACGCGTTTTCTCAGCCCTTGGAATCGCAGTGTAACTGCCTGGCTCAGAAGAGCCCACAGAGTCAGCCCTTAACCCCAGTGATCAGAAATTGTCAAAACGTGTTTTTCAGCAGAAATAAACACGTTTTGGCAACTTTGGTCACCACCATGTAACTTATAGGGCAGGAACAGCACAGTTTTCAAAACGTGTTTTTCAGCACGAAATAAACACGTTTTCTCAGCACTTAGAATCGCAGTGTAACTGCCTGGCTCAGAAGAGCCCACAGAGTCAGCCCTTAACCCCAGTGATCAGAAATTGTCAAAACGTGTTTTTCAGCAGAAATAAACACGTTTTGGCAACTTTGGTCACCACCATGTAACTTATAGGGCAGGAACAGCACAGTTTTCAAAACGTGTTTTTCAGACCGAAATAAACACGTTTTCTCAGCCCTTAGAATCGCAATGTAACTGCCTGGCTCAGAAGAGCCCACAGAGTCAGCCCTTAACCCCAGTGATCATAAATTGTCAAAACGTGTTTTTCAGCAGAAATAAACACGTTTTGGCAACTTTGGTCAAACCCATGTAACTTATAGGACAGGAACAGCACAGTTTTCAAAACGTGTTTTTCAGCCCGAAATAAACGCGTTTTCTCAGCCCTTGGAATCGCAGTGTAACTGCCTGGCTCAGAAGAGCCCACAGATTCAGACCTTAACCCCAGTGATCAGAAAATGTCAAAACGTGTTTTTCAGCAGAAATAAACACGTTTTGGCAACTTTGGTCACCACCATGTAACTTATAGGGCAGGAACAGCACAGTTTTCAAAACGTGTTTTTCAGCCCGAAATAAACGCGTTTTCTCAGCCCTTGGAATCGCAGTGTAACTGCCTGGCTCAGAAGAGCCCACAGAGTCAGCCCTTAACCCCAGTGATCAGAAATTGTCAAAACGTGTTTTTCAGCAGAAATAAACACGTTTTGGCAACTTTGGTCACCACCATGTAACTTATAGGGCAGGAACAGCACAGTTTTCAAAACGTGTTTTTCAGCCCGAAATAAACACGTTTTCTCAGCCCTTAGAATCGCAGTGTAACTGCCTGGCTCAGAAGAGCCCACAGAGTCAGCCCTTAACCCCAGTGATCAGAAATTGTCAAAACGTGTTTTTCAGCAGAAATAAACACGTTTTGGCAACTTTGGTCAAACCCATGTAACTTATAGGGCAGGAACAGCACAGTTTTCAAAACGTGTTTTTCAGCCCGAAATAAACGCGTTTTCTCAGCCCTTGGAATCGCAGTGTAACTGCCTGGCTCAGAAGAGCACACTGAGTCACCCCTTAACCCCAGTGATCAGAAATTGTCAAAACGTGTTTTTCAGCAGAAATAAACACGTTTTGGCAACTTTGGTCACCACCATGTAACTTATAGGGCAGGAACAGCACAGTTTTCAAAACGTGTTTTTCAGCCCGAAATAAACACGTTTTCTCAGCCCTTAGAATCGCAGTGTAACTGCCTGGCTCAGAAGAGCCCACAGAGTCAGCCCTTAACCCCAGTGATCAGAAATTGTCAAAACGTGTTTTTCAGCAGAAATAAACACGTTTTGGCAACTTTGGTCAAACCCATGTAACTTATAGGGCAGGAACAGCACAGTTTTCAAAACGTGTTTTTCAGCCCGAAATAAACGCGTTTTCTCAGCCCTTGGAATCGCAGTGTAACTGCCTGGCTCAGAAGAGCACACTGAGTCACCCCTTAACCCCAGTGATCAGAAATTGTCAAAACGTGTTTTTCAGCAGAAATAAACACGTTTTGGCAACTTTGGTCACCACCATGTAACTTATAGGGCAGGAACAGCACAGTTTTCAAAACGTGTTTTTCAGCCCGAAATAAACACGTTTTCTCAGCCCTTAGAATCGCAGTGTAACTGCCTGGCTCAGAAGAGCCCACAGAGTCAGCCCTTAACCCCAGTGATCAGAAATTGTCAAAACGTGTTTTTCAGCAGAAATAAACACGTTTTGGCAACTTTGGTCAAACCCATGTAACTTATAGGGCAGGAACAGCACAGTTTTCAAAACGTGTTTTTCAGCCCGAAATAAACGCGTTTTCTCAGCCCTTGGAATCGCAGTGTAACTGCCTGCCTCAGAAGAGCCCACAGAGTCAGCCCTTAACCCCAGTGATCAGAAATTGTCAAAACGTGTTTTTCAGCAGAAATAAACATGTTTTGGCAACTTTGGTCAAACCCATGTAACTTATAGGGCAGGAACAGCACAGTTTTCAAAACGTGTTTTTCAGCCCGAAATAAACGCGTTTTCTCAGCCCTTGGAATCGCAGTGTAACTGCCTGCCTCAGAAGAGCCCACAGAGTCAGCCCTTAACCCCAGTGATCAGAAATTGTCAAAACGTGTTTTTCAGCAGAAATAAACACGTTTTGGCAACTTTGGTCACCACCATGTAACTTATAGGGCAGGAACAGCACAGTTTTCAAAAAGTGTTTTTCAGCACGAAATAAACACGTTTTCTCAGCACTTAGAATCGCAGTGTAACTGCCTGGCTCAGAAGAGCCCACAGAGTCAGCCCTTAACCCCAGTGATCAGAAATTGTCAAAACGTGTTTTTCAGCAGAAATAAACACGTTTTGGCAACTTTGGTCAAATCCATGTAACTTATAGGGCAGGAACAGCACAGTTTTCAAAACGTGTTTTTCAGCCCGAAATAAACGCGTTTTCTCAGCCCTTGGAATCGCAGTGTAACTGCCTGGCTCAGAAGAGCCCACAGAGTCAGCCCTTAACCCCAGTGATCAGAAATTGTCTAAACGTGTTTTTCAGCAGAAATAAACACGTTTTGGCAACTTTGGTCACCACCATGTAACTTATAGGGCAGGAACAGCACAGTTTTCAAAACGTGTTTTTCAGCCCGAAATAAACGCGTTTTCTCAGCCCTTGGAATCGCAGTGTAACTGCCTGGCTCAGAAGAGCCCACAGAGTCAGCCCTTAACCCCAGTGATCAGAAATTGTCAAAACGTGTTTTTCAGCAGAAATAAACACGTTTTGGCAACTTTGGTCAAACCCATGTAACTTATAGGGCAGGAACAGCACAGTTTTCAAAACGTGTTTTTCAGCCCGAAATAAACGCGTTTTCTCAGCCCTTGGAATCGCAGTGTAACTGCCTGGCTCAGAAGAGCCCACAGAGTCAGCCCTTAACCCCAGTGATCAGAAATTGTCAAAACGTGTTTTTCAGCAGAAATAAACACGTTTTGGCAACTTTGGTCACCACCATGTAACTTATAGGGCAGGAACAGCACAGTTTTCAAAACGTGTTTTTCAGCCCGAAATAAACGCGTTTTCTCAGCCCTTGGAATCGCAGTGTAACTGCCTGGCTCAGAAGAGCCCACAGAGTCAGCCCTTAACCCCAGTGATCATAAATTGTCAAAACGTGTTTTTCAGCAGAAATAAACACGTTTTGGCAACTTTGGTCAAACCCATGTAACTTATAGGACAGGAACAGCACAGTTTTCAAAACGTGTTTTTCAGCCCGAAATAAACGCGTTTTCTCAGCCCTTGGAATCGCAGTGTAACTGCCTGGCTCAGAAGAGCCCACAGATTCAGACCTTAACCCCAGTGATCAGAAAATGTCAAAACGTGTTTTTCAGCAGAAATAAACACGTTTTGGCAACTTTGGTCACCACCATGTAACTTATAGGGCAGGAACAGCACAGTTTTCAAAACGTGTTTTTCAGCCCGAAATAAACGCGTTTTCTCAGCCCTTGGAATCGCAGTGTAACTGCCTGGCTCAGAAGAGCCCACAGAGTCAGCCCTTAACCCCAGTGATCAGAAATTGTCAAAACGTGTTTTTCAGCAGAAATAAACACGTTTTGGCAACTTTGGTCACCACCATGTAACTTATAGGGCAGGAACAGCACAGTTTTCAAAACGTGTTTTTCAGCCCGAAATAAACACGTTTTCTCAGCCCTTAGAATCGCAGTGTAACTGCCTGGCTCAGAAGAGCCCACAGAGTCAGCCCTTAACCCCAGTGATCAGAAATTGTCAAAACGTGTTTTTCAGCAGAAATAAACACGTTTTGGCAACTTTGGTCAAACCCATGTAACTTATAGGGCAGGAACAGCACAGTTTTCAAAACGTGTTTTTCAGCCCGAAATAAACGCGTTTTCTCAGCCCTTGGAATCGCAGTGTAACTGCCTGCCTCAGAAGAGCCCACAGAGTCAGCCCTTAACCCCAGTGATCAGAAATTGTCAAAACGTGTTTTTCAGCAGAAATAAACACGTTTTGGCAACTTTGGTCACCACCATGTAACTTATAGGGCAGGAACAGCACAGTTTTCAAAACGTGTTTTTCAGCACGAAATAAACACGTTTTCTCAGCACTTAGAATCGCAGTGTAACTGCCTGGCTCAGAAGAGCCCACAGAGTCAGCCCTTAACCCCAGTGATCAGAAATTGTCAAAACGTGTTTTTCAGCAGAAATAAACACGTTTTGGCAACTTTGGTCAAATCCATGTAACTTATAGGGCAGGAACAGCACAGTTTTCAAAACGTGTTTTTCAGACCGAAATAAACACGTTTTCTCAGCCCTTAGAATCGCAATGTAACTGCCTGGCTCAGAAAGCCGACAGAGTCAGCCCTTAACCCCAGTGATCAGAAATTGTCAAAACGTGTTTTTCAGCAGAAATAAACACGTTTTGGCAACTTTGGTCAAACCCATGTAACTTATAGGGCAGGAACAGCACAGTTTTCAAAACGTGTTTTTCAGCCCGAAATAAACGCGTTTTCTCAGCCCTTGGAATCGCAGTGTAACTGCCTGGCTCAGAAGAGCACACTGAGTCACCCCTTAACCCCAGTGATCAGAAATTGTCAAAACGTGTTTTTCAGCAGAAATAAACACGTTTTGGCAACTTTGGTCACCACCATGTAACTTATAGGGCAGGAACAGCACAGTTTTCAAAACGTGTTTTTCAGCCCGAAATAAACACGTTTTCTCAGCCCTTAGAATCGCAGTGTAACTGCCTGGCTCAGAAGAGCCCACAGAGTCAGCCCTTAACCCCAGTGATCAGAAATTGTCAAAACGTGTTTTTCAGCAGAAATAAACACGTTTTGGCAACTTTGGTCAAACCCATGTAACTTATAGGGCAGGAACAGCACAGTTTTCAAAACGTGTTTTTCAGCCCGAAATAAACGCGTTTTCTCAGCCCTTGGAATCGCAGTGTAACTGCCTGCCTCAGAAGAGCCCACAGAGTCAGCCCTTAACCCCAGTGATCAGAAATTGTCAAAACGTGTTTTTCAGCAGAAATAAACACGTTTTGGCAACTTTGGTCACCACCATGTAACTTATAGGGCAGGAACAGCACAGTTTTCAAAAAGTGTTTTTCAGCACGAAATAAACACGTTTTCTCAGCACTTAGAATCGCAGTGTAACTGCCTGGCTCAGAAGAGCCCACAGAGTCAGCCCTTAACCCCAGTGATCAGAAATTGTCAAAACGTGTTTTTCAGCAGAAATAAACACGTTTTGGCAACTTTGGTCAAATCCATGTAACTTATAGGGCAGGAACAGCACAGTTTTCAAAACGTGTTTTTCAGCCCGAAATAAACGCGTTTTCTCAGCCCTTGGAATCGCAGTGTAACTGCCTGGCTCAGAAGAGCCCACAGAGTCAGCCCTTAACCCCAGTGATCAGAAATTGTCAAAACGTGTTTTTCAGCAGAAATAAACACGTTTTGGCAACTTTGGTCAAACCCATGTAACTTATAGGGCAGGAACAGCACAGTTTTCAAAACGTGTTTTTCAGCCCGAAATAAACGCGTTTTCTCAGCCCTTGGAATCGCAGTGTAACTGCCTGGCTCAGAAGAGCCCACAGAGTCAGCCCTTAACCCCAGTGATCAGAAATTGTCAAAACGTGTTTTTCAGCAGAAATAAACACGTTTTGGCAACTTTGGTCACCACCATGTAACTTATAGGGCAGGAACAGCACAGTTTTCAAAACGTGTTTTTCAGCCCGAAATAAACACGTTTTCTCAGCCCTTAGAATCGCAGTGTAACTGCCTGGCTCAGAAGAGCCCACAGAGTCAGCCCTTAACCCCAGTGATCAGAAATTGTCAAAACGTGTTTTTCAGCAGAAATAAACACGTTTTGGCAACTTTGGTCAAACCCATGTAACTTATAGGGCAGGAACAGCACAGTTTTCAAAACGTGTTTTTCAGCCCGAAATAAACGCGTTTTCTCAGCCCTTGGAATCGCAGTGTAACTGCCTGGCTCAGAAGAGCACACTGAGTCACCCCTTAACCCCAGTGATCAGAAATTGTCAAAACGTGTTTTTCAGCAGAAATAAACACGTTTTGGCAACTTTGGTCACCACCATGTAACTTATAGGGCAGGAACAGCACAGTTTTCAAAACGTGTTTTTCAGCCCGAAATAAACACGTTTTCTCAGCCCTTAGAATCGCAGTGTAACTGCCTGGCTCAGAAGAGCCCACAGAGTCAGCCCTTAACCCCAGTGATCAGAAATTGTCAAAACGTGTTTTTCAGCAGAAATAAACACGTTTTGGCAACTTTGGTCAAACCCATGTAACTTATAGGGCAGGAACAGCACAGTTTTCAAAACGTGTTTTTCAGCCCGAAATAAACGCGTTTTCTCAGCCCTTGGAATCGCAGTGTAACTGCCTGCCTCAGAAGAGCCCACAGAGTCAGCCCTTAACCCCAGTGATCAGAAATTGTCAAAACGTGTTTTTCAGCAGAAATAAACATGTTTTGGCAACTTTGGTCAAACCCATGTAACTTATAGGGCAGGAACAGCACAGTTTTCAAAACGTGTTTTTCAGCCCGAAATAAACGCGTTTTCTCAGCCCTTGGAATCGCAGTGTAACTGCCTGCCTCAGAAGAGCCCACAGAGTCAGCCCTTAACCCCAGTGATCAGAAATTGTCAAAACGTGTTTTTCAGCAGAAATAAACACGTTTTGGCAACTTTGGTCACCACCATGTAACTTATAGGGCAGGAACAGCACAGTTTTCAAAAAGTGTTTTTCAGCACGAAATAAACACGTTTTCTCAGCACTTAGAATCGCAGTGTAACTGCCTGGCTCAGAAGAGCCCACAGAGTCAGCCCTTAACCCCAGTGATCAGAAATTGTCAAAACGTGTTTTTCAGCAGAAATAAACACGTTTTGGCAACTTTGGTCAAATCCATGTAACTTATAGGGCAGGAACAGCACAGTTTTCAAAACGTGTTTTTCAGCCCGAAATAAACGCGTTTTCTCAGCCCTTGGAATCGCAGTGTAACTGCCTGGCTCAGAAGAGCCCACAGAGTCAGCCCTTAACCCCAGTGATCAGAAATTGTCTAAACGTGTTTTTCAGCAGAAATAAACACGTTTTGGCAACTTTGGTCACCACCATGTAACTTATAGGGCAGGAACAGCACAGTTTTCAAAACGTGTTTTTCAGCCCGAAATAAACGCGTTTTCTCAGCCCTTGGAATCGCAGTGTAACTGCCTGGCTCAGAAGAGCCCACAGAGTCAGCCCTTAACCCCAGTGATCAGAAATTGTCAAAACGTGTTTTTCAGCAGAAATAAACACGTTTTGGCAACTTTGGTCAAACCCATGTAACTTATAGGGCAGGAACAGCACAGTTTTCAAAACGTGTTTTTCAGCCCGAAATAAACGCGTTTTCTCAGCCCTTGGAATCGCAGTGTAACTGCCTGGCTCAGAAGAGCCCACAGAGTCAGCCCTTAACCCCAGTGATCAGAAATTGTCAAAACGTGTTTTTCAGCAGAAATAAACACGTTTTGGCAACTTTGGTCACCACCATGTAACTTATAGGGCAGGAACAGCACAGTTTTCAAAACGTGTTTTTCAGCCCGAAATAAACGCGTTTTCTCAGCCCTTGGAATCGCAGTGTAACTGCCTGGCTCAGAAGAGCCCACAGAGTCAGCCCTTAACCCCAGTGATCAGAAATTGTCAAAACGTGTTTTTCAGCAGAAATAAACACGTTTTGGCAACTTTGGTCACCACCATGTAACTTATAGGGCAGGAACAGCACAGTTTTCAAAACGTGTTTTTCAGCACGAAATAAACACGTTTTCTCAGCACTTAGAATCGCAGTGTAACTGCCTGGCTCAGAAGAGCCCACAGAGTCAGCCCTTAACCCCAGTGATCAGAAATTGTCAAAACGTGTTTTTCAGCAGAAATAAACACGTTTTGGCAACTTTGGTCACCACCATGTAACTTATAGGGCAGGAACAGCACAGTTTTCAAAACGTGTTTTTCAGACCGAAATAAACACGTTTTCTCAGCCCTTAGAATCGCAATGTAACTGCCTGGCTCAGAAGAGCCCACAGAGTCAGCCCTTAACCCCAGTGATCATAAATTGTCAAAACGTGTTTTTCAGCAGAAATAAACACGTTTTGGCAACTTTGGTCAAACCCATGTAACTTATAGGACAGGAACAGCACAGTTTTCAAAACGTGTTTTTCAGCCCGAAATAAACGCGTTTTCTCAGCCCTTGGAATCGCAGTGTAACTGCCTGGCTCAGAAGAGCCCACAGATTCAGACCTTAACCCCAGTGATCAGAAAATGTCAAAACGTGTTTTTCAGCAGAAATAAACACGTTTTGGCAACTTTGGTCACCACCATGTAACTTATAGGGCAGGAACAGCACAGTTTTCAAAACGTGTTTTTCAGCCCGAAATAAACGCGTTTTCTCAGCCCTTGGAATCGCAGTGTAACTGCCTGGCTCAGAAGAGCCCACAGAGTCAGCCCTTAACCCCAGTGATCAGAAATTGTCAAAACGTGTTTTTCAGCAGAAATAAACACGTTTTGGCAACTTTGGTCACCACCATGTAACTTATAGGGCAGGAACAGCACAGTTTTCAAAACGTGTTTTTCAGCCCGAAATAAACACGTTTTCTCAGCCCTTAGAATCGCAGTGTAACTGCCTGGCTCAGAAGAGCCCACAGAGTCAGCCCTTAACCCCAGTGATCAGAAATTGTCAAAACGTGTTTTTCAGCAGAAATAAACACGTTTTGGCAACTTTGGTCAAACCCATGTAACTTATAGGGCAGGAACAGCACAGTTTTCAAAACGTGTTTTTCAGCCCGAAATAAACGCGTTTTCTCAGCCCTTGGAATCGCAGTGTAACTGCCTGGCTCAGAAGAGCACACTGAGTCACCCCTTAACCCCAGTGATCAGAAATTGTCAAAACGTGTTTTTCAGCAGAAATAAACACGTTTTGGCAACTTTGGTCACCACCATGTAACTTATAGGGCAGGAACAGGACAGTTTTCAAAACGTGTTTTTCAGCCCGAAATAAACACGTTTTCTCAGCCCTTAGAATCGCAGTGTAACTGCCTGGCTCAGAAGAGCCCACAGAGTCAGCCCTTAACCCCAGTGATCAGAAATTGTCAAAACGTGTTTTTCAGCAGAAATAAAC